>NW_010289416.1:26439-50058 GCF_000700745.2 Antrostomus carolinensis
GTCACATTGCCAAGGTTGCTGGTCTCAGGCTTTTGCGTTTTTGCTCTTTCCAAAAGGGTGGATTCTTTGAGATCTATTTTTGAGCTTTCTTCAGATATGTTGCTCTAGCCGTTATATGAGCACACTTCTAATTATTTATTTTCAGGAAGAATTGAAAAGTGAGGTCATTATCTTCACTTACCTGTAATGCACACATTGAATGAAGAGTTGAGGCCTATGTCGTGGTTCGAAGAGGGATTGAGACAAACATAATGGTACACTTCTGTGTAGGATTCTACATCAAGTCCATTTCTTGTTGACTGCATTATATGTTAATTATCTGAAGGCTAAACAGAAGAAATTAGTATTTATGGAAAGTACAAAATTTCCAGTGAAGATTAATCCATAAACAGTAGGACAGAGAACACTGAGAAGACAATGATACTTCTAGAATTTGATAGTATGTTCTTTCTTGAATCACTGGGGTGGATACTTAGTCATAAAAAGTATGCCTTTTGTGCTAGTCAAGTGTATGTGTGGTATAATGTTGTGCATCCTGAGTGGTGACATAGGGGCTGCTCACAGCATTTCTGTTGTGTAGGTTTCATGTTTGTTTTTTGTGGAACAGTTTACTGTTGCTCTTTCTGCACATCATCTTGCAGGTCTGCAGGACCAGTGGAGTTGGTCCAGTTGACAGCTGCAAAGATGATGCAGAGCAGCGAGTATTGTGGGAGACTTGTTCGGGTAGCTTGCTTCTGATTTGATGTCCAAACTAAGGGAAGAACAGAGCAGGAGAAGACAGGGTTCAAAGAAGAAGCGCAAAGGATTCAGGCATGAGGAGATCTTCATTTGAGAAAGGCTGAATAGATTGGCACTGTTTAGAGAGAGTAAGAGAATGGAGGAACAGAATACTCAGAAAAACAAATCTGTTGGGAAAAGGCAGCCTAGGTGCCTCTGCTTAGTTTTCTGTAGTCACACAAAGTTGATCAATGAAACTGAAAATCCAAAAACATAACAACTGTAAAGTGGGCTCTGTACCACATCATAGCCTGGAAATTCGTTGTCACATGCTGTCATTATCTTAACCAATGCTCTAGAAGAATCCAAAATAGATGTAAATAATTGAACAATGAGAAGCAAGCAACTGTATCTAATACCTTTACTTGTTTTACTTATTAAACCGTGTAATGATTCATGACCAAACCTAACTTCCTGTCAGTAGGAAATAATTTTTTTTAGCAGCTTAAGCAGCCTACATGAAGGGAAAAAAGTACATCTCCAAAGCTGTTTGGGAAGCTGTTCCCACTTGGGTGGGAGCCTGAAAAGTCCTGTTAACTCTCACTTTTAATATCTGGCTTCTCAGTATATGGAACACTGGTAAAATGGAAAAACTTAACATGTCTTCCAAAACAAATCTGAAATACATTTGGCAGTTGGGCGTCCCTCACCGCACATCAGCACGCACAGGAGCAGCCATGCAGAGGGCGGCAGTCAGCACATGAGCTTGAGTCACAGTAGATAAGTGTTTCTATAGCAGCCACCTTTCAGGGAAGGGGAGGATGGAGGTTCTCCAGGGACAGCATCGCAGTGCCTGCCATGGCTAGAAGAAACTAAATTTTGCCCATGTCTTGTTGGTCTTTGTAAGTCAAAATGTTAGTACAGAGCTGGATTATAGAATCACAGAATCATAGAATGGTTTGGGTTGGAAGGGACCTTAAAAATCATCTAGTTCCAACCCCCCTGCCATCAGCAGGGACATCTTCCACTAGACCAGGTTGCTCAAAGCCTCATCCAGCCTGGCCTTAAACACTTCCAGGGAGGGGGCATCCACAACTTCCTTGGGCAACCTGTTCCAGTGTCTGACCACCCTCACAGTGAAGAATATCTTCCTAATATCTAATCTAAACCTGCCCTCTTTCAGTTTAAACCCATTTCCCCTTGTCTTGTCATTAGTTGCCCTTATGAAAAGTCCTTCCCCAGCTTTCTTGTAGGCCCCCTTCAGGTACTGCAATAGTTCTGTTAACTGCATGGACTGACAATTGACAAAGTCTGTATTTCAGTTGATGGTTTGGTTTTTTGTTTTTTTTTTAGAATTTCTATTTGTTATTGTCATTAGGAGCAAATAATTTGAATAGTGTCCTGGTTTTGCTAGGGTAGAGTTAATTTTCTTTTTAGTAATTAGAAGAGCTGTATTTTACTTTCAGTGTTTCAGTTCAGACATATCGTAAGAACTTTGATAACAGTACTTGTGTTGCTGCAGCTTCAAGGCCACCGTGTTTTTGCTCCTTCACAGCTGCACCAGGACTGGGAGGGGGGAAGCGCAGTGAGGAGCAAAACCCAAAAACTGGCATCCAATGAAATATTCCATATCATATCACATCATGTCAGTATATTAACCAGGGTTGACCGGAAGACGGGGCACTTTTCTCGGGGATCGCTCGGGCTCACTCTTCCGGAGTTTCGGTTCGGGACCGTCTCGGCTCCGGGATCGTTAGCTGGCACAGGCTGGGAATTGGTCAGAGGGCAGTGAGCACTGTATATCACTCATTTGTATAGTCTTTTATTACTATCATTATCATTATCATTTTCTTTTTAATTAGTAAATAGTTTTTATCTCAACCCGTGAGTCTTCGCCCTTCTTTCCAAATTCTCTCCCCTGCTCCCTGGGTGAGGGGGGGGGGGGGGGGATAGAGCAGGCTGTGTTTGGCTGCAAGCTGCAAGCAAAAGGGTGAATCCACCCAAACCACCACAAATAGAAACTTTCACACTTGCAGATCAGATTGTTTATCTACTATTTAATGCTGATAGAATGAGGTATTAAATCTAGGTGATAGCAGCCACAAGCTTTAAGGTGGTAACATTCTGTGATTCTGTGATTGTGCAGAAAAAGGCAGCCTGGAGCATGTGATGCAACTTCCAAAGCCATGTATTTCAACTTCTTTGGTTTGAAGGCTGTCTTAAAATTTCCCTGCTGGAAGCATGGACCCCTGCATCAGTCAAGTTAAGGGAGCTGGTCGTAGGCTTCCTTTCCTCAGTAGCCTGTGACAGACGCCTTAGAAATAGGCCATGACCCCGCATGATGCAGCAGATGAGAGGTTTAGGACTGTGGCCTGCTAGAATCAGTCAGCTGTGAACAATGGTAGTAAGAGTGATGGGACAGGTTTGTTAGCAAAAGGGTGTGTGTGGGTGCATGAACACCAGAGTGGAGGTGCTTGTTCTGCTTGATGATATGCAACTTGTGGCACACAAGACTGAAGGAAAACCTAAGAGGAGGATGGTGGTGGGCAGATGTCATGTCACTCAGCAGGGTTCCTGTTGCTGTGTTATGCCAGCAATTTTATATCTAAAAAATCGAGCCTGAAAGGATGTTGATGGATAAAATATTAGATATATGTCCACAATGACACTTTGGTCTGGAAAAGGTCAGCCCAACTTCAGACTGTGTTCAAAAGCTTTAAGGTACTGTGTGAAACAGTAATGGCTTTCTATGTGCATTGAATACTGAGATTATCTTAGGCTGCTGTATTATCCTAAAGCTGTTGGAGAGGCTGAAGAGGACTCTGAGAACAGCTTAAAGCATGAGCATGGGTTGGGTAATCACCTTAGGAAAAAGTTACGAGAGCAGTATGTGCAAACTGATAGCGCTGCTGTGGGAAAATGAATCATTACAAGCAGCAGAATAGTGTACAGGCTAATAAAGGAGAGAATGATTATAGATGTTAGGATCGAGTAGTGAGAAGAAGGTGAGAAAGCTAAGCTTAATAGCAGGAAACACTTTCTAGTCATGAGATCTATTTGGGCTTCAAAAGTGTTTTACAAGGAAAATTATGGTAGTTGTACTAATTAGGATATTCAGAAATAAAGCTGATGAATCATTAATAAATGTAGAAACCTGTGTCATGGTAAAGGTGGAGTAAATGCTCAAAGGTGTCTTGGCCTGTTGAGAAGCTTCAGCAATATATTCAAAGTGAAAACTGTTTTGAAGATGCTATCCATACCTCTCTAACTGCCCCATTACTCTGTTTCAGGTTCCAGATTTCTCTTAAAGCAGCAAATTCTACAGGGTGATCAGTGCCAGGGAAGATTTTTTTTTTTTCTCTGAATCTTGAGAAAAAAATGAGCAAAGTCAGAAAAGGAATTAACATGAAATTGCCATCAAGGTGAATTGCACCGTGACTTGTTGCTTTTCCTCCACCTTGTGCTGCTGAAAGTCCCAAGTTTATCAGGGTACAAACAGGAGGAGCTTTTTTAAAGCTTTGCAGTAACTTTGGAATTCAGATATTTATCAAATGCACTCTAACACAGGAGGAAAAAATCATCCCCATGAGTCATTTCTTTCCTTATGATTTGCTGTTTTGTGAACAACTATTTGTCTTGAGCCAAATAAAGGTGCATTTTTAGATTGCTATGAATTTGTACTATATAGTGAAAAAAAAAATGGTGTGTGTTTAAAGTATTTGCATAGTTCTACACATTTTAGTATCTCCATTTTCTTTAGGTGATGTCTTAACTAATACAGGAAATTCTTGCATGCAGTGACAATAATTTGCATTTTTAGTTAATTTCTTCAAGGGACCTCTTTGTCACTTACTCTGAATCTTTTTTGCAATGGTGATGCAGTGCGCTGAAATCTTAAAATGCAAGTGTGCCAAACTAACCTTAAATCACCTTGCCATTAAGGAAAGGAATAAGGTTCACATTTTTCTTCAGCCTTTAGCGAGTCTGTACCATCCCAATAGGAGTGTCTTTTTGAGTTAGTTCCTGGATGGAACTACTCCCAGGTAATGAAGGTGGTATTCTTCTGTTCTTCAGTCCAGCCTGCACCAGCATATTAGCTATGGGGTATGCTTTTCTGTCTTCACTAATGTCTGTATTTGACAGACCTTTCCATTTTTTTTTTTAATGTGATTTCAGCTTCCAAACAATTTGCTGAAGAAGTCTTGAAAGCACACAATGACTACAGGAAGAAACACGGAGTCCCACCATTAAAACTCTGCAAGAAGTTAAACAGAGGAGCCCAACAGTGAGTTCAGTCCTTTCTTTTCTGTAATGAGATTTGTGACACTTTTATCCATTAGGTTTGACTGTGCATACTGCAAAAATATTTGCCTTTTGACGTGCTGATATTCAATGAAGACTTACAGGGTGGAAAGTGAGGGACTCTTTCTGTCTTCCTACCCAACTCTTTTCATCCCTTCTTTCTCTGTCACATAGCACCAGCTGGTCACATGGACACTTCTGTGGTCACAACTGTATAAATTCCTTGCACACTTTTCCAGATGTGGGCTGCTACACTAGAATGTCTCCCCTGCAGAGGGTTGTTGCCTAAAACATGCTTCACCACCAGCTCTGTCAGATGATGGATTGCCATCTGCAGGAGAATATCCACTGCTACTGAAATAATGAGAAAAGAACTTTTGCATGGTCGGAAGTGATGACTAGTCTAAGATCAATGGAATCAGAAGGAAGTCTTTTTCAAAGTAGATTTGAAAATCTTCATTTTTTTTCAGGCTGATCCTCACAGTACAAAGGAGATACCGAAGGAGTAAACGCTGATTAAACTATTTAGAAAATAAGTGTCTCTCCATAATAGCAAAATAGTGGCCAGTTTGATCCCTGCAGACATGAGATCTCATCTCCAATTAGGCTTTCTACCAAAGCCATGCAGACTTCTCCACTCCAGCTGTCTGGGAGCCAGAGAGGCTGTAGCCTTTCCAGAACCTGATTTACTGACCCAGAATGGTGCTGCACTGTCACACAGATGCACCAGGTCCCACACACCTAGATGGCAGATCTCCACCAGGTGCTGTGCTGTACAACACACCATGTACATGATGTGTGGACATGACCTCTGGCAGCAAGAAAAATATGATTCTGTCTTTATTTTTTCACTTATTTTTTTCTTGAGACACTATGATAATTTCATACAGTATTTCTAAGAGATGGAATGCCAGTGACTCATCCACATACCTTTGTAATCTGCTGGGGTTTTCCTTCTGTTCTTCAAAAGGTTGTTTTGTTTCTGTTTTGCAAGATGCCTCACAATGAGGAAGAAATTTCATTGACTTCTCAATTACACTTGTTGCGTCTCCGAAGTGCTACAGTTGGTTTGAACAAGTCAACTTGTATGAATAGTTCAGATTATTCTGGCAAATATGCATTGCTCCACATTTATCTCTAAGTGTGCTGTTGCCCTTGCTGAGTATTTTTAGGTCCTTCTGGAATTCCTCACAGTCCTCTCTGGTCTCAGCTGGCTTCCCTGTTGTGATGAATAACAATAGGAAACCTTTGGTTGCAGTCTGTAACTTAAATTGTAAGAATTAAGACACGTGTTCACAGACTGGTGAAACTGGTTGATAGCAAGAACCAAAAATAGTTTCATCTGAGTAGAAGACATGAAATATAAGAAATCTCTTACTTGTCGTGACAGATTTTGCATAATCTTAAATTTCAAGAACTTCACCTTTTCTTTACATATATCTGATATCATTGTTGGTGTCTATCTGGACTGTCTCTGGGTACTTTCCCATGCTTCTCTATCTGTGTTGAAAATGGTCTGTTTCCTACTATTTCCAGTTCCAATAACTGCCACAGGTTAGATGAACTGACTGTTGGATCCCTGCTTTAGCATGAGATGAGTCACCCTCAGCAGGTGTCTGTTTATCTCTGGCTGTAATGAAGCATAGGGTGATGATCTCAGATGCGAATCTCAGGCTTTCAACTGCCTGAGCTAGAGCAAATTAATCCCTCTTTGTCTCAAATCCTTGGCAACTTTGTATGCAATGTGTACTTTGTTCCAATATTGTCTCTTGCTTTGGATGTGGGAATCCTTGAAGAGAAAAAATACAGGACTGTAGTGGAATTGGGCCTAAAGGACCATCTACAGATCCTCTAGTTCAGGATCTAGCAGACTGACAACTGACAAGTTTTCAGGATTTATGGAGGTAATTAAATGGCTTTTTTCTGAGAGAGAGAGAGAGAGAGAGAGAGAGGAATAGGACAGAAGGAAATGAGAACATAATGATTGAAGTACTAGCTTGGGCCAAAATGTTCAGCTGGACAAATTTCCTGTTTGGCAGATGCCAGTAATTCATGGTTAGGGAATGAGTAGCAGGACAAAACAGATGTGGTGATCCTCTCCCATTATCTTCTCCTGGAAATTACAGATTTATCCTGGAAATTATATTTTTCCTAAGCAGTGGGTTGTATCCTCATTTTTCTGATGCTGTTGTTAATAAGTCCTGAAGATTCCACACACACACTGTAAATTTGTCTAGCTCTTTTTCAAACCCACATATGCTTTAGTGTCTCCACTGTCCTGTGGCGATGACTTTTCCTGCACAGTGTGGAAAAAGTGTTTTGTCTTACTTGACTTTAAAATCCATGACCTGATGATTTTGTGTATTGTGTCCTATTTCTTGTGCTGTGAGAAATAACAGTCTTTCCAGTTTCACTGTCTCTGTGCTGAAGCCTCTCCAATGTTGAATAACATTCTTAACCCTATTGTCATAAGACAATAAAATACATCCCATGCTCTCACACATGTCAACTGGTATAGAAACAGTGCTGCTTATCCCTATGCTGGTATACACAGTTGTTGCCTCAGGTTCTCCGTGTGGTCCCCTTTTCCTCCATGCTGTTGCCTGGCACATTGCTCTTGTTTTGGATTTGTCTTTTTTTTTCCCATTTGTAAATGTAGGGTTTTTTACACCTACTTTGATTGAAGCCTCACTTTGTTGGTTTTTTTCCATGTCATTGAGAACATTTACGTTACTCCTGTGAGGGGCCTAGAAATGTCAGGAGGTGACACCAGTAGCAATGGCTGCAGATACTTCCCTTTCCCCCAGCAGCTGCAGGTAAAGATGCCCAGTGGATTTTGAGGTGCTGTGCAAAACATGGTGGGGGGAGATCTTCCCTTTGATTTCCTCTAGGCCCTTCTCAGCAGTGACACAGATGCTCAGGAAAGGGAAAATGGACTCTAGGCCATCCCTTTGCTTAACTCCTAGATCTATGTAAGCTTAAAACATCCCTGTCTTCAGGGCTTTGCAGCTGAGTAACTTGGCTTAAACCATCATCTTGCAGCAAAATTCCTTGCTTGCATCTGCTCCTCTTCCTCCTGCTCCTCCTCCTCTCTGCTCGCTGTGGCTGTGGTCCATGACTCAATGTGTGGATTACTTTGCTAGGTATGCAGAAGAACTGGCTACCACGAGGGTCCTGAAACACAGCTCTGAGTCTGCTAATGGAAAATGTGGAGAAAACCTAGCATGGGCATCCTATGACCAACCAGGTAAGCTTTCTTCTCTTGTTGTCTCACAGACACTGGATAAATGGCTTGTCTTGTGTACTTTGGGCTCAGAGTGTCTGCTTGCAAGAGTATGGCATTTCCTCTGCTTCGAAAATGCATCCACCACAGCCCAGCCCAGCCCAGCCCAGGCTCCATGGGGACAGAATGGTGATTTTCAGTCACCTATGTGTAGCGAGAGCAAGGAGCACGTGTAGGCCTGGAGAGGGTAAGAAGGGGCTGTGGCAGTGTGCTGTGACCCTTTGGAGGTTGGACTTGGCTGCTGGGCTGCTGTGTATGTCCCAACTGGGGAGCTATCTTGAGTGCTACTTGTATGTCCATAGGAGGAGAGAAGGAAGCCATCAATGCCCTGTGCTTCACCTTTATCCTTAGTTTGTCCAAGCCAAAGAAAGGTCTGACCACAGGCCAGCTGTGATGAGGAAGGTGGAAAAATGGCTACACAGCAGCTCTGTTTGTGGAGGCAAAAATGGGGTCGGGGGGTGGACACCAAAGTGACAGAGGCTAATGGGTTAGACATCTAGTCTCTTCTGCTCTGTCAGCAAACAGGCTTTGAGCCCTTTTCCATGCCTTCACTTTTGAAGACAAAAATACTCCTCATATTATCTGACCATAAATGTAACACGTAACTGGCAGCTTTCAGTTTGGATGCCCGAGGAGCTGAATTTTGGCCAGGCTGACAGCCTGCGGTGAGCCCTCGGTGGGAGCCATATTCAGCAGGCTCCTCCTGCCTCCTCCAGCGGGCAGGTCTCATGCCTCAGCCTGCTGAGACAGCAGGTGGGATGTATTAAAAGTGACCACTTGCTTTATTCCCATCTACCCCTGGAATTTCCAGCACAGTATTGAGGAGACAGAAGCTCATTTCTTCAGGGTGGAAGCCCTGTTTGAAGGACTTGGAAATTTTAGTAAGTGAGTTTTAGACCCAAGGACACCGCTTGGTTCCTCTGCAAGTGCCAGCTCTAGTCCCTAATGAGCACTTTTTCATGTTGAAAAAGAAATCCAGGGTGGAAAATACAGTTTAACCTACTAATTTTTGGCATTCTGTCCATTGCAAGAGTCTGAGGCAAGGGTTCAGAGCAGCATGGGAAAACACAGATGTACGGCAAAGTTTGCATAGCGGCTGTGACTCACTGGCTGAGCTTACTTCTTCCTTCTTGTTTGTGTTAATGGCCTGTGCTCCTTCCCCCTGAAGTTAAAGTCACAGAATTCCCATTTAGAGAGCTGGAAACAAAACATGAATGTCTTGTCTTTTTCTGGATCCCCTTTGTCATCCTCAGTGCACTGTTTCTGTACCTAACTTGCCAGATTTAAGCAATTTTGTTGCTATTTTTTTTTAATACACCAGATTGAATGTCTTGCTAAGAAAATTAAGCTATATCCTTTTTTGTTCTGTAAAACATTTCCTATGTAGCAGGATCATTCAAAGTATCCAAATGAGAAAACAACTACTTCAAAGAAAGTTATTCTCTCCTCTGGGCTTAGCTTTCATCTCTCTGGAGCTGCTTCATTCTTCCTCTTTTTCTCATATATTTCCCTTTGGATAGTTGATTTGTACACTGCTCAGTGAGGCTGAAATTTGTATTAGATGTCCATTCAAGGGCTTGACAAAGGCAGGCAGTGTCTTCTCGTTTCTTTCCCAGATAAAGCAAAACTCAATAAACCTCCAGCATACTCTGTATTCTCTCAAAAAAAGTGATGCTGTTGTTTATTTTGGCTCTTAGTGAGTTCTGTAATAATGCCAGAAGATGTATTTCTTATTTAAAAGAAGATTTAAGCTTTCAACTATAAAAACCTTCTAGTTTGACCCCTCTCCTGGTACAAGGATACCTGGAATTGTATTCAGAATTTTAGAGTTGCATAGCCTAAAGCTGTTGCTGGAAATATGTTCATCCCTGTAATCCAAGAAATAATTGTCAGCTGTTTCCTCCCTCCAGTCCTGCAGGAACTGCTCTGTGGCAGACTTCTCTTTGTCTGTGTTCAAATAAGTGAGCTGTCATCTGCCACTAATGTGAGAGACCGCAGCCTGCCTCAGCAGCTGTGGTATGTCAGGCTTCTCAGGATGCCTCATCTCACTTCTCGTGTGTCGGGAGGCTGAAGGCAAGCACTGGGTGGCTAAATTCTGCTGGGGACGGCTGGCGTGGTCACAAAGAACATGCCATGTTGCCTGTGAAAACACTGCAGCTTATGAACTCTAGAGAGTCTGTAAGAGAGATTCACTGTATGTTATCACCCAGATCTGTTATGGAAGGAACCCGGGTCTGCCCACAGATCAGGCCTAGTGGGCAGAGCGGCACAGACACCCTCTGCCTCAGCCCTGCAGGAGCATGCTCTGACAGAGAGCCTCCCTTGATGCATCTCCTGCTGTTTGACACCAGGCTTATACAGTACTGTTAAATAATGTAAAGTAAAATAAAATAAGGACCTCTATAAGGAACACTGGAAGTAGAGGATTACTTACTAAAACCATTACTATGACTTCAATCTAGGTAGATATTTTATTTCTCAGGCAAATTTAAATCTACGTCTACCTTCTTTCTTATCAGACTGATGGAAGGAAGGTTGCAATTACAAAAGGTAGAAAAATGTTTGAGGAAAATTCTGAGGTTTGGGGTACCTAGTTTTTAAGTAGACCATCATGGTGCTGCCCATCCTTGCACAGAGATATGTCCTATGTGATTTTATTAGAAAGTTTTTAGCAACCTACTCAGGGGGATTACTTGAAAATTTAAGGATTCTTTAGTATGAGGAGAAACAGTAAGGCTGGGCCCAGAGAAAGTGAATGTTACGGGGAGCCAAATACAGTAGTAGGGCTGCCACAGGTTTGTGCCCCCAGTAGTGGGGCTGAGCATGTATTCCCAGGCTTGCACGCACAGACACGCATACACAGCATGTACACGTGTATATATACAGGTGGCCACACAGATCAGCACAGACGGGTGCAGTTAGCATTCACATAAACAGTGCCAGTGGCCTCATCCTGTTCCCCTTTCGGGCTGATCACAATGAAGTATGTTATTGCAATATATATACATAAAATCATATGTAGATATAAACATATTTTTCCAGTAATGTAGTCATATATATAAAAATGTATATGTTAATAACATAAAATAGTATCTCTAATCTAGGTATTTCAGTAATGGCAGTAAAATGCCAGTGTGGATCCCCGCAGCAGCTGAGCTCCGACACTCAGTAGCCGCCCCTGTATCCGGTCTCCCCAGCTGCTGGCACCTGGACGTACAAACCCCTGGGGCTGCATTTCCACTCCAGTTGCTGGTACAGCGGATCTCGCACACATGCACATGCAGCTCCCGGTCTGCTGGCCAGGACCCGCCTTGTCCCTGCCCCTGCGGTGGCCACACACCTCTCTAGTGACTCCTCCCCGACCACGTTGCCTGCTCGCCCGCTGGTCCAGCTTGTGCTGAGCTGGTGCTCACGCACTCGCACTGACCCTAGCGCTCCAGTTGTTGGCACCACAGACACCGAGGTCCCTGCAGCCCTTGGTCTGATGTCAGTTCTTGGCACTCAGACCCCCACACACATCCACACGGAATAGAGCTCCTCACCAAAAGAACAGTTAGAAATTAAATTTAATGAGACAACAGGACAACTGATGAGATGCAGGGCATGGCCAGGCAAGAGTACTGACACCTGTTTACATGCCATCACCCCTTTTTCTCTCTCTACCCTTCAGATGGTGGTGTCAGCAGAACTTTACACCAGCACTGTTAGCCCTATGTATGGACTGGCCTCACATGGTGAATCCTCTGACCATGTGAGGCAGCTTGAGGCACAGTCAGTGTGGCCACGTTACTAGCTCATAGCTTGAGTAAATAAAGTAACTGTGCTGATTCTGGACCTAGTCTTGGGCAGAACTACACTTGGGCACTCATTCAAGGATTTTTTTAACAAGTTTTTCTGCAGTGTAGATATGTCCAGAGTCATGGTACTGATGCAACTCATTAGAGCAAGATTCAGACTGTTCCAAAATGAACATCTAGTTAAGTTTAACTGAGCAGGTCATCAGTCAGCTATTGCTAGGAGATGGGTGGAGTCAAACTATGTTTCCATAGAGAAAGTGTTGAAACTGTGAATGTGGTTTAGAGCAATGCAAACAGGAAGGATATTTTTAAAAAATAGCAATCTCCTGGTTGGTTCTGCAAGGGGAGCAACAGAAGAGAAGCTGCAGCACTGACTGTAGGACAGACGTGCGTGTTTTTCGATAGAAGTAAACTTCAGTCATTTCTGCTATAATCAGAAATGAGGAGTGAGAGTGAGATTTCTTTTCTTCCCTTCTGATTGAAATGCATTTGAACGATAACCAACCCCTGGTTTTGGCAGGGCTTTGGGGGGAATGGGAACTGGTTTCAGTGAAACATTCAAATGCAAGGGAAATGGACTCTAAATACAACAGCATCACTTATTCCATAATAATTTGAAGTGGAAATACTGTGGTCAGTTCTCTGAACCAGCAAGTCTGAGCATGCAAGTTGATGCTAAAGCAGGCAGGCCCGGTGCTCTGCTGGTTCCTCTGCTCTTCTCTCTCAGATCATTTTCTGGGAAGCCTGGGGGTCACTGGGCTCAAAACAGAATTTTGCTGTAGTGCCCTGTGTATCAGCTGTCACTTTCAACACTGGTTTGGCTTGTGTCCCACCACTGCATTGTTTACTGCTCCCCAAGGGGCAAAGAATCAGAAGAAAAGTATTTCAGAGGAAAGAGAGCGTGTTTAATCACTAGGTACCTACCTGTCTTCTTGCACAGTAATACCTTCCACGTAGGAAACCCCTCATCTCCTGCAGCATACGACAGATACAATTCATTCCTTTCACTTCCAGGACATGTCTTTAACATGATTTCAAGACAGAGTCTGTCAGAAGTTGCCTAGTCCTTTGGTCACCTTCTCTTTTGCCAGGAACAAGCCAGTCTTTAATTTCTCACAGCCTGTGGTGCAATGACTCTTTTAAACCAAGGAGCAATGCCATATGATGATAACCTGATCCTGCACATGAATAAATGCAGCATAGGTAGCAGCTTCTAGGCTTTCACTGCCTGGCTGCAATCAGTTGCAAACTTTCATCCCCGAAGGATGGGAATTAACACATCATAGATTGTGCTACCCAACTATGCCTGTTGTCTTTCATGTACAGGATTGAGGTATTCTTACCTGATGCCATTGCCATCTCTCTTGAATCGAAGTGTTACAAAATTTTCATATGATAGTTTGTTTTGGGGTTTTTTTTTAATATAGAGAGATAGTGTGTTTGTCAAAACTTCCATGTGTCTTGCAACATTTCCATTAAGGTTTTAAGTTCTTGTCACTTGGAGCCTAGGTACCCATCTTAGAGCTACAGTAAGCAGAGTGGGGATGACTTTCCCTTGAACTAGTGTTTATGGTGTGTCATGCTGATAAATTAATGGAGGGAATGAAGTGCTGGTAGCAGTGGGAATGCAGTCCTACATCTGTAAAATAGTTCTTACGTAGTATAGTTGCTTAAGCACTTGTACACACAAAATACATGTGCTTCATAAGATTAATGTCTGCAGTCAAATTCTGTGCTTCTGTTCCACCCAGCTTGCCACAAACATGTCTAAATCCTCCACAGCTTTGAAGTCTAGGATGGGACAGGATTATATATTTGGTTTGGGGTTTTTTTTCCCCACTATGTGCTTTTTCTTTTCCCCTTGAATTGCATAAAGATTGCTCTTTGCACGTTTTCCATTCTTCATTTTAGCTTTAGTGTGAGTAACAAATGAGCAGATATTTAATTTGCATTACAGACTTCAGCTGTAAAACAGGTCTACTGGGTTTGTTGTTTGGCACAGGAAGAGCAGGGAAAGAAGGAACCTATTGTTATTCCTGAAACATTTATTTTGGGAAGCAAGAGAGGTTTTGCTTCCTTTTTACAAAGAAAGTGTAAATTGACTCATGTAAGAGAGCACCATTTCTAACAAGCAGTGTGGCACAGATAAGTTGGTAGTACTTTCAGTTTACTAACCTCTCAAGCGATGCCATTTCATTCCGTATTTGCTTTTCAGAGACAGCTTGCCAGGCTAAGAACATTATCCTTTTAGCAGACTGCATTCTTAAAGCAACTGAAGTTCCAAGGAGTTAACGGCTCAGTGTCTGACTTCTAGAACAGTGCAAGTTTAAGACTTTTTGCTGCAAAATAGCAAAGCATGAGTCATTGCTGTTCTACAGCCAACGGTCCACCAGGGACCAGCGTTCTTCATGACGACAGGCTTAACAGCATTGGCAGCTTGCTATGAAATCAACTGGCCTTGCGTTATACTTCCTGGAATGCTAAGCAGAAATTTCATTATTGATGTAGCTCAGGGAAAAACCTGCCCCCTTTTCCCCCTGTAGTGTTTGACACAAGAATTTCCTAACAAGCAGTAATGGAAAAGAAGTAACATTTGACTTTTGAGTATGTAGCATCTGCAAGCTGTGGTCTGAGCTGCCTGTTCCACCAGATCCATTGCAGAATCTCCTCCTTTCTATCAGGTTCGTTAACTGTTCAACAGAAAACAAGGAAGGATTATTTCTTTGGCAGACATCAACTTTAGAGACCCACAGGCATGTCGTGCTACGTCACTGGCCATAGTCATAGTCCTTATACAGCTGTGGTCAATGAAAGCCTTTGATGAATGTGCTGGATGCAAGGACTTCCATGTAGCAGCAGCTCCTTGGCATGTATATTTGAGGTGTCTGACTGTAGTACTCGAGTTAGAATGCCTCAAAGTGGACGTCCACGTTGGCTTAGGTGCTAAGTAAGAACCACTAAAAATAAATGCACTCAGAAATTTGAAGTATTAAATGCTGATGAGAACATGGAAAACTAGAGGGTGTCGGAAGGGTCATTTTTCTTTGGTTTGCTTGGAGCTGTAAGGCAGTACCTTCATACATCTGGAGCCACAGGTGGGAGGCCTCCTTCTAGAAAAGGTCCCTGTGCTCTTTGCTCAGAAAATCTGGCAAGGCTCACTTTAGTCTTTTCAAACACATTCCAAGAGGGAGGAGCTGCTGAAAGCTGTATGTGGGAGCCTAATGACAGGAGTGCTCATCCAAGGTGATGGAGATGTGTCTTTACTACCTTCCTGGCTGAAAGTTAGAGAAGGTTGTGGGCAGAAAAAAATGTAAACTCATTTTCTTAAATTGCCAGGTGATTTATTTGAGGACTAAAGGGGTTTCTGCCCCAACTCAGTCCAAATGCTGTGCCACACAGACGTCTCTTGTCTGAAGTTTTTTCTGACTTCAACGTTGTAAAGTTTTAACTGCAGGCAAGAATTGGTGGGTGGTCCTGATCCGTTGGTGATAGCGTAGCACTCTTCATCAGCTCAGTCCTACCAGACAAGCACCTTGCTCTAGAGATCTTCCCTGAATGGGATGCCCTCTACCTGGTTCTACAGCTGGTTTGTGGGTTGCCTGCCCGGGTTTTGAGCCAGGCTGTGCCCACCATGCGGTCCCTGGCTCTCCTGTGGGGGAGCTGATGGACTGTGTTTGTGTCAAGCAGAACTCAAGGTGGCATCGATGTCACGAGATGCTTAACAAAAAGCAAATTAGTGACTGAGTAGCAACAGCTATTGCAAAACTATAGTAAATATTTGGTATATTACATGTACTACCATGTTACTTACAGTTCAAAATCTCTTTTCAGTAAAAAGACTGTTTCTGAATGTTTCTAGAAATTCTTGCCAGCTATTAACAGAAGATCTTACTGGCCAGGCTATAAGTGAGCTACACTTTTGTGTTTATGTCATGATTCCACAGCAGATTTTTTTTATCTTTCAGGAAGGGATGTGGCTGACAGATGGTACAGTGAAATAAAAAATTACAGCTTTCAAAACCCAGGGTTTTCTTCTGGGACAGGTAAGTTCAGACTGGGCACTGTTTCTTCAACAACAGAGCTTTTATTTTAAGAAATTGGCTAGCCAGCTTGTTTTAGTATTTTTCAAAAAACTACTTATATTTCTTAGGAAAAAAATTAGAAGGAAAAAATATTTGCATTTCCTCAAAGTTTTATGTTAAAAACTCACAAAAGGGTAAAAGGACACTGAGAAATGAGGAAGTAAGCAAAATTTCTGTTTTTTGTTTGTTTGTTTTTTTAAATATTGTATTTTTCCTCTGACTCCAAAGCTTTTAAAAGGCAACTTATTTTTGGGGGAAATTATTTTGTAGAAAATACTAAATTGGAATCATATAGGTATTTTACTAAATATAGTATACTGTTGTTTACATTGACACGTGTCTTCTACCAAGTTATATCACTCTAATCACAGAGATAACTACAGATATAATTTGGAGATCAGCCCCAGGCCATTGACTGCATATTGACAATCTGGTGTTGAATAAATGTAAGAACGTTGTTCCTTGAATAATGCTCAAGCAAAAGATATACCCAGGCTTGCTTCAGATGAAGAAAATTGTGGTTTTCTCCCATGGGGTCTGTCTGTGCATAGAAGGTACAAATGACAGAGCAGCACAATGCAGGGGTGACTGTTTCAAGTCGGCAGAAGAATCCATAATCCACAGTGTTATTTTGAATAACTGCAAATGCAGACACATGGGGGAATATGAGGTGGTCAAAGCAAATGAACAGTCGTCACTGTCAGAACTGCTGTTCACACTGCAGGGAGTGAAGACCATGATTTCTTTGTCGAATTTTATATCAGATACTCATCAAACTACTTCTTTCCTGATTCTCTTCCTAGTTATTCTCATTTTGATATAGGACATGGAAATGGGAATAGTGTAGAACCAGATCAGATCAGGCTTTATCAAGACAAAATGCTAGATGTAGTTTTCTTTGCAGTTTTATATTGTTCTTTCTTTCTTTCTTTCCCCACCCTCACACGTTAAAGGGAACATTATGTAAGTTTAGCACCTAAAAATGTATGCATCTCTCTTTCTTCAGGTCACTTCACAGCAATGGTTTGGAAGAACACAAAAAAGATGGGAGTTGGAAAAGCATCTGCTAGTGATGGCTCAACGTTTGTGGTGGCTAGATATGATCCAGCTGGAAATGTAGTAAATCCAGGCTATTATGAAGAAAATGTCCTTCCTCCAAGAAAATAACTTTTTAAAAGTAGTCTTATGGCTTAATGACAAGAGAACCTGAATTTGGACTTAAGAGCGTTTGAAATGAAGTACGATTCACCAGAACTTCTTGTTTGATACTGCTGTTCACTTCTCATTACAGAGGAAGCAATTACATGTTGTTTAAGTTGATCTGCACATTAAGTCCCTGTTGTTTCTGAGGGGGCTTCAGTTTATTTGAGGCTGAAGTATGTGCAGCATTTCTGAAGGGTAAAATTTATAAGGGTTTTTTTTTAATAGTTTGCATGACAACTCTGTGTCAGCATGTGAGTAAGCACATGTTGGATGTCTCTTTTTAAACAAGCAAATTTATAGCTTTCTGTAAACTGAAGATACCAGCTTGTAATTATATCACATACTCCCAGTTTTCCAGTATTTTTTAATAACTGTAACTTCTTTGCTCTGTCTATACCTCCTGCTACTGTGGGGCCTACTCTCTGCAGATGGAACATATGCAAAACTTCCTGTATGAAAGGTATATGTGTAAATTGTAGTGGCATTTAGACCTATGTGTTTTTTATTAAGAGGATCTCACAGAACACTAAAATGTTGCTGGCAAAATTGTATCCATCAGGCAAGCTGTAACTAATGCATGACCTGGAAGCTACTAAAAAATTTTCAATCCCAGCGTTACATTTTAGGTGCTGATATTTAAAATCTATCTGAGATTAGTGTATTTCAAGTTGAATTCCAATTTTACAGTTTACAGTATATACATTATCTTACAATCAAACCGTTTACTTTGCTACAGGAAAGCAAGATACTGCCTTTTCTCTTAGATCCTTACACGCAAAGGAAGTTTCTTTGATGGAGCGTGTTGGATTTTATTTCTCAGTAACTAATTTTTACTTCCTAGGGAATATCTTTGACAGGTGTCATGCTATACAGACAATAACATTCCCAAATCATCTCCTGTCTCCTTTAATAGTGTCACAGTAGGATGTATTGACAATTATTGCTCATAATTAAGAGATGTTTACTTTTTGCTCATATCATTCAATAATAGTAAAAATATTTCAGGTACTGGATTGATGCCTTGAAAAGATTCTGATTGAATTTCCTTAAAAGCAACCAAGCAAGCAGAAATGTTGAGGACACTTTTTTCTCTTAAGAAATGTAGACTGGTCCATTTTGGCCAGGTTTGTATACTGTGGTTCAATTGGGGGTTTTCTTTTATTTGTAAAAGTTCCTTTTGGCTTCTGCTGAGATTCTGTATGCCGCAGTTTGGTTCATGAAGAGTGCCATTATAGAAGTACTTACTTTTGTTTACACAGTTGTAATAAACTGCACTGTTACAGCTTGATTATATGTCACTGTGATGCTCAATGTTACAATCTTTTTGCTGTAACCAGGAATTTAACACATATAGTGAACATCTGAAAATTAAATATTTTTTAATATTAATTACTCAGGCCTTGCTGTTACCTGAGTCTTTGTTGAATAATCTTCAAATTCTACATCCAGGACATTAACAGAAGACATTATTACTTTTGCAACACAAAGCAAAAAAAGCAGCAGATATTTTAGTTCAGGAAAGAAAGAAGAGACCTTCTAGGAAATGATAAATCTTATTCTTTGTACGAAGATGGAGCTAACACTTGAATCCGAAGCTGAAGAGGCGTACCTCTTTCTCTGTTGAACTCCTCTCATTTCATTTCTGCTGCTCCCTCTCTCGGTTGGCATGTTCTCAGTAAAGAAAACCTACTCCACTCCCACTCAGATGTGTGTGTTTCAGTAATTGCAGTCTTGGGGCCTTCCCCTCTTCACCCCTCAGCTGACAAATGTTGCACCTCCAAAAAGGCTAATGTTTTATGTGCAGCACATTATCATCCCTCAGAATGAAAACAGGACTTCCTGAAAGAAATAGTCTTGCTGCAACTGACATACAGGTAAAAGCTGATGTTAAAGAGATTAATGATATTAAAATACTCTGTTTTTTCCTAATGACATTGCTGCTCTTGGCCCTATAATTCCTTGAGTGGTTGGTGTAAAACTATATTCTAGTTGAGTGAGTGAAGAGTGAATTTTTCTCCGCTGCCGCCTAGGTTTTATTTTAATGTCAGAGAGAAGTGGGAAGGTAGCTAAAGAGGGGACAAAACAAAACTTGTTGTTCTCTTTATTTAAAATGATAGTGACAAGAGAACTTCCTGAGCTTTTCAGATTGAGCATTGTGAGGGGGCATGAGACGTAATCAGACACGGAAGAACCACAAAGCCAGTGAAATAGAACCAATGCATGCTTCATGCACTCCGCAGAGCATCCTTCTGGGTAAGGATGATTGTAACAGTTAAATGTAGTCTGTCAATTTGGTTAGTCATGAGCCAAGATCAACCTATCAACCCAAGAATTTGATGCCTTCTGCAAATGAACTCAGACTGCACAGTAAGCTGTGGCATATGTAGGAGTCCAAATGCAAAGGGAAGGGTAGCATTGCTGCTGTGACTCACCCAGAAGCCATATGATTTTTGGGAAGTGTGCACTGAAACCTGACTTACCAGCCATCCTTATTAAAAGACTTAGTGTAGGTGTATTGCTCCATTCCCCACCACATCTTGGAGAGCTGTGGAGATTGAGAGGTGGCAAATAAAAGTTATCTCCTGTCATGTTAGAGTAGAACAAAGTGTTTAAGAGCTTCCTCAACCAGGGTTGTACACGCAGAAGTTACATTTGCCCTGGGAATAAAGAAAAGGCTGATCTGACAGCTCAGATACTGGAGAAAAATACCTCGTTAGAGGCAAACACATGGTTTCTACAGTCTTTTTGCAGCAGCAGGAGGAGGAGGAGGAATTCTAGTTGATCTGAGGCTTTATTTCCAGTGTTCTGGGTTAAACGACATGGACAGTGGGATCGAGTGCACCCTCAGCAAGTTTGCTGATGACACCAAGCTGAGTGGTGCGGTTGGCACGCCTGAGGGTCAGGATGCCAACCAGAGGGACCTGGAAAAACTCGACAAGTGGGCCTGTGTGAACCTCATTAGGTTCAACAAGGCCAAGTGCAAGACCCTGCAACTGGGCCAGGGCCATCCCCAGTATCAGTACAAGCTGAAAGATGAAAGGATTGAGAGCAGCCCTGCAAAGAAGGACCTGGGTGTACTGGTGAATGAAAACCTGGACATGAGCTGGCAATGTGCACTCACAGCCCAGAAAGCCAACCATATCCTGGGCTGCATCACAAGAAGTGTGGCCAGCAGGTCTAGGGAGGTCATTCTGCCCCTCTGCTCTGCTCTGGTGAGACCCCACCTGGAGTTCTGCACCCAGCTCTGGAGTCCTTGGCACACGAAAGACATGGACCTGCTGGAGTGGGTGCAGAGGAGGCCGCAAAAATGATCAGAGGGATGGAACAGCTCTGGATGAAGAAAAGCTGAGAGAGCTGGGCTTGTTCAGCCTAGAGAAAAGGCAACTCTGGGGAGACCTTATTGTGGCCTTTCAACACTTGAAGGGGGCCTTTAAAGGTCCCTTCCAACCCAAACCATTCTATGATACTATAAATAATAGCAAAACACGTAGGGAAGAACTGGGACTGGTCTTAAAAACTGCTAAAAAGGGAAGCCTGCATTAGCACATTTTAATTTGCCAACTACCCTCTTTGTATTCCAAAAAGGACAGACCCCTGGCAATTCCTCCTTCAGAAAGTGGAAGATGAGATTGAGAAGTGCTAGAAGTACTGTTAGAAGACCACAGATCAGACAGAAAGCCACATCTCTTGAACAATAATAATAATAAGCTCCTGGGCAACAAGATGTGAGTACTTCACTGAATTCTTGCAAATTGTACTGGAAATGCTTTTTTGGGAGGTCAGCCACTCTACTTGTCTTCAGCTTTAATTTTTCAGGTGGATTTACCTCCAACAAAGTGGTTGACTTGATTAGGTGAATTGCAGAGAAGTCTTGTTAGATTGGTGGATTGCTGACTTGCAGGCTTTTGCAGAGTGTGACACGTGCCCTAAGAATGTTCTTAGCTTTTGTGGGTGTCTCTGATTTGATAGCCTCTTTCCCCCCTGTCTTTTTCAGTATTTAATGGCACTTTTCCATGTGACTGGTTTTAATGCTAATTTGAACTGTCTTTTCAGCATCTGCTTTCTTACCTTCCTATGATATCTATGCAGCTGGCCGCAAAAAAGCCAGGTATGACTTCAGCTGAGGTATTGGACACCTTAAGTTTAAGAAAATAAAGCTTTTAAGACAGCAAAGTGCTCACTGGTTTTTGAATCTGTATTAGAAAGCCCAGAACATGGTAATGCGAACAGAGCCACAGACAGTCATGTTCTGTTGATTACAAACACCAATGCTGTTGGCCTTGTGGTTGCAGTACATGCCAATGCCACGATTTCTCTCCCCCAGAGGCTTTGTGAGGGAAGGGCTATGTGTAAGATGGCAACTGGAAGCTGTTTGACCCCAACCAGAGTGGAAAAGGGGCTTGAGATGGCACAAAAAAAGCCAGTGAGCCAAAGCCACCTCCCTCCTTTCTTGAACCTTGCACTAGAAATCTAGGGAGAACTAGAGTCTAGGAAAAAGTCTGGTTATTACCTGGTAGGAAAATAAAAATTGAAAATGACACCATTATTTCTGTCTCCTTCACACAGCCTAAAGACCAAAAAACCTCCTGTCTACATGTCCATCTCCTCAGTGAGCTGTTGCATCCTTGGATCACCTTTCCCAAAACATAGAAGAAGGAGCTGGCAGGGCTGAGTTTTATTGCCTTTCAGCTCTGTCTTTGCCTCTCTGGAGGGCATCACAGGTTAATTTCCTCTCCCCAAAGCTCTACACACCAGACCGTGGGTGAAGGTTCACATCTTGTGGCAGGAACATGGAACAGGGGTTGCACTAGGTCTGGGCTTCCTGTATGATCAGCCCGAAGCAAGACACAAGCCAGAAAATAATCTGCTTTAAGCTGCTAAGGAAGTCCTTTGTGAAATGTATTAAATGCTGGAAGCCAAGGAGGGCTCAAGAGTCTCCATCAGTGCCTGGGCTTAGCCTCCTCCTTCCCCCTCTTGGGATGCATGATCTGGTCGTGGGTGCCCCTGCCACCCTCTTGGGAGAAGTGCCATCCCCATGAACCCACACGCCCCAAACTGAGATCTGGGAGCTGATTGACCCCCTCTCTGCTGCCCTCCTCTCCATACACTTCTTCGTTCCTCTGCTCCTTCACAGAGAGCAGGGTCTTCTATCTGAGATAGCAGCCACTGTAAATCCACCTGTCAAAGTTCTTCTTCTGAGCTGGTATACTTTCTTGAGGGGGTGTTCTCAGAGTCCTCTGCATCCTCTAATAAGTTTTAAGTAAGTTCTCTCCTTTTTGCTTAAAAATTTATTCCTCTGGCTCTCCTGTCTAGGGGGATGCTGAGCAAGACGTGGGATTGCCAGAATCTTGTCATCAATGCAAGGAAGTGCAGTTGGCTTTCAGTTATACCAGGTGAACTGTAAAGAAGTAACACAGAACAAGCGGACGTGGATTACATGGGCAACGTGCAGACTAGAATCTGAGACCTTATTTAACCTAGGAGAAGCTGCAAAGAGGTCTGTGGAGTGCAAGAGTGCATTAGAGCATGGCCAGGATGCAGAGGCTGGTAATCTGCAATGGGCCCGGGCAAGGCTGTGCTGGAAGGTCATCCACATCCAGACGAGGGTTCATATGCTGAAAGGCTGGGAGATTTTGGCACAACTTCTCCCCTAGCCATCAGCTCGGGGGTGCTCACTGATGTGTCAGGAGGGAAGTCTAGCTGGTTATCCATTGTTTGAGGACAATGATAAAGGCCTCTTGGCCCTCAGCTGTCCCTGTAGGGCTGCAGCCTCCCCTTTCTTCTAACTTGACTTCTCTCTGGTGTCAAGTTAGCAGGTCAGCTGCAAGGGAGAGCTGGAGCACTTGGGGAACCCCGTCCCTAGTCCCACAGCTGGCAGTCCCGCTGCAAGGCCCCGTAAGGCCGGTAAAGCCCAGGGCAGGACACCGCGGGCTCACAACAGCAATAGATGCTGAGGCATGAAGCGCCCCTCTCTCGGTTAAGGCAGGCACAGCTGTGGAACATGGTTAATGCTGCGTGTGCTGGAAATGAAGAAGAAATACTGTGTTGCTGCTCCACCACCTTGGAGCGTGGGAAGGTGCAGGCACAGAGGGGCAGAGGCGATGGCTCAGCTGCCGCGCTCGGGGGTCTCTGGCAGGTTTCTGTCAGGGTCTCTCCTCCGCTTCTGCTTCGCCCCGACGTTGCATCAGAGCCTTCATTTGTCTTTTGTGATGATTTCCTGCCAAAACCTTTTGAC
>NW_010289417.1:0-5015 GCF_000700745.2 Antrostomus carolinensis
TCCCCTCCCTCCACCTGCTGCCCACGCAGGTCCAGCCCTTTCACCAGCTTTGACACATTCAAGTGTCTCACCATCCTGTTTTTAGATTGTTTCTTAGTTTGCTGCCTTGATCCTCCACTTTATTTTTCCAACAAGAGCTGTTGGTCTCTCAGTCCATTCAGATGATCACACGGTGTAATTTAATTAATAAACTTCTCCCCTACCTTCTTTAAACTACTTAAACTTCCAGCAGTGAAGCTCCCCATCCTCTTGCCCTCACTGAGGTCCCTGCCCAGCCCCAGCACCACTTTCCTTCCCCTGTTTTTGATGCTGTTGTTCCACGTGGTGCTGAGAGTGGTGTGGCAGGAACATCTCTACCATGCTGTGAGTGTCACTTTTAACCCATAGAATAGTGACAGCTTATGTTTTATCACCTCCCCAGACCTTTACCTGCATCTTTCCTTTGCAGAAAGACATTTATTACCCCACCACAAAGAATTGTCATCTCTACTTCTCAATTTTCTTGAATTCAAATCCTTGCTCTTCATCTGTCACGTGCAGCGTGGGCCACGCTGGATGTTGACATCTGCTGTTTGTTCAGACTATCTTTTTTAAATAAACTTTGGCCTAATTATTCTCTTGGTAATTGTGCTGGTTTAGGAAAAATCTAAAATAATCAGGGGTTGGAAGAAAAGCTGGAAAAGAAATGGAAAATAAATGATTTGGTTCTGAAAGGGGGGAATAAATTAAATTAAATATCAATTTTTTTGGGGAGGGGGAAGTTTGATTTCCAAACATGACTCTGATTTGGCTCTTACAGCCAGGGTGGAGAGGTCAGGTGAGTTAGCAAGGGACTGGCAGCAACCCAGGAGGTAAAACTGGCAAGAGCAGGTGGTTCCTGTCCCTACAGCTGGTTTGAGCTGTGTTTCCATGCTCTGCTCTGCAGTGTGACAGGCTCCTCAGCTCCAACATCATTGGGAATGGGAATGGAAAGGGAATTTTGGCTGCAGGGAGGTGGAATCCCTCTGGTGATGCTTATTTTTGTGGAGAGAACCCCTTGAGCCAACCTGCCTTGGCTGCCACAGGAACTGCTGCTCTGCAGTTGCCTGTAGGGAGCCTAGAGGTGCAGCAGCTTGTTTTGGTGGAGAGGGAGATGAGTCTGAGGTGAAACCTTCAAGGCTTTGCAACCTACAGCCTCAGGTGGCATCTGTCACCCAAGTCACACTGAAGAGGAGGAGCAGGGAAGCCCTCATAGCCTGGTGCCTTCCTCTCCTGGTTGGGTTTTCCCAGTTATTCCTCGAGGAGGTGACTCCACAGGGGAGTAGAAATGAGCTTTGCCTTGCAGATAAGGAACGCTGCGTGGAGCTGAAGAAGGCCTTGTGCACCGCTCATGAGAAGTTCTGCTTCTGGCCAGACAGCCCCTGTCCAGGTTGGTGTTTCAGAGCCCAGCTAGTGCATGTCTCCAGCATTATTCCCCTTTTTTCTCCCTTTCTGTCATTGCTCTTGTCATTGTAGGAATTATGGATTCTCTTCAACTTCTCAAAGCAGGAGGTGTCATCGTGGTCCCTTTTTTCCCCTGTGAGGACAATGAAACACGCAGTAGCAAAGTGACATCTTAAGCAGCCTCAGCAAATAAACAGCTGCCCATGGCTGGAGCCCCAGACCAGGCTGCACCCAGCCTCTCTTAAATTTTGGGTGCCTCTAGGGCAGTTAAAATGTTTTTTGGGGGTTGTAACTGGGAGAGGACAAGGGAGGCTGGATGACATGGGCTGCTCAAAGGGTGATAGATCACAGAATAATGGTTGAGGTTGGAAGGAACCTCTGAAGGTCACATCTAGTCCAACCCCCCTGCTCAAGCAGGGACTCCTCGAGCACATGAACCAGGATTTTATCCAGATGGTTTTTGAATATATCCAGGGAGGGAGATTCCACAACCTCTCTGGGCAAACTGTTCCAGTGCTCAGTCACCTTCACAGGAAAGAAGTTCTTCCTCATGTTCAGGTGGAACTTCCTGTGCTGCAGATCTCATCTTCAGAGCTGTGCTGTGTGGGGAAGGGTGGTTGCAAAGGAAAAAAAAAGCTGTGCTCACCTTTTCTTTTAAAAGCAAAGGGACCATTACAGGAAAACCTTGGCTGGACTCATCTCTCTTGTGCTGCAGGATAAGAAGGGGGTGGGAAAGCTGGAGGCACAGCTCAGATGTCCCATGTTTGCTTTCACCAGATCGCTTTGCCATGTTGCTGGTGGATGAGCCCAGAGCCCTTCTCCAGGACTTCCTGGACCGCTTTCAGAGCCTGTGTCAGCTGGAGCTGCAGTTGCCCTCCCTCAGACCAGAAGACATGAAAAACATGGTGAGTTCCCATCTACCCCCACAAGGTTGGGTCTGTTCAAAGCTCCGGTGATACCTGACATGCCTGTGCTGTGCAAATCCTGACTGAAACAGTTGTGAGATTCAAATCAGAGACTCCAGCTTGCCAGGGAGGCAAAGCTCAGCCCTGCCTGCGTGTGTGACTGGTCTGTCATCACCTTGGCCTTCTCCTTGGGTGTTTCTCACATGGTGGTTTCACCTGGTGTATTTGGAATCACGTACAAGTGAGTTTGGAAAGGCTCATTTGTCATACAAGCCCTTGGCCAATGTGGGCACAACTGGCTCCTGTCACCACGATGTTGCTGGTGGGAAGTGGGCTGTAGTATCTGGTCCTCGCTCTGCACCTTTCCTGGTGTGTGTGGTGCTCTCTGGTGCCCAGCAGAAGGGATTTGGGGTCCCACAAACTCCTTCATGGCAGCTCCCACCTCTCTTCCTTACCTCCAAGTACACCATGAGATGCTGCAGCCCATGAATCCCTTTAGCTGGGATCCCACAAAACTGGAGACAAGTCATCATGGTAGGTGGGATCAGGAGTTTGGGGTGTCAGAGGCTGCCCTAGAGCAGGGAGGGAGCCCAGGGAGTGTGATACAGGGGGGGCCTCTCGTGTGAGGAGGCTGAGCAGGTGAGAGGGAAGAGCAGAAGCTGGAGCATGGCTGCAGCCAGGAGCAAGTGTGGGATTGCCTCTGTGGAAGGGAAAGACTCTCTAAGAAAATGCTTATGGGTGAAATGATATTGATGAATAGAAGTTTTATGGTAGAAATGAAGAATCAGAAGCAGGTGCTATGAAATAATTCAATAATAATTCTTATAAACCATGCAACCATGCTGCTTCTCACTTCTGTTGCAATAGTCTTCTTTGATTTGCCCAATTATACCAAATATACCAATAATCAATATCTTGACTCACAGAGTCTTCTAGAATTAATTTCTAAAACTTCTGCTTATGGGGTTTAAAGGTTCCTTTGGGAGGCCACTCATCATTTCATCTTCCTCCTCTAATTCTAATCAGGAATGGCCATTCCTCTTGACACAACATTATCAGCTTCCTTTTCTGTAATGTCCATGCCAAGGGTATCTTCTTCCAATTTTCCAGTACCTCAGCAAGGGGCGTCCCCCTTTCAACACTGGGTGTCAACCCCATTTTCTTTTACCTTCTTTTATTTATAGCAACTTTAAACACAAGAGTCCTCCCAGTATAAACCAGTCTGGAATTACCCATACCCAAGGCTCTATAGGTGCACTCAGCTTTTTGCTAGCAATTTGAGTGTTGGAGATGGATTTGTCCAGAGGGATATCTGGCTCTTATTATTTTTCTCTTCTATCCTAGAGTCCCATCTGGAGTGCCAATTTCTGTTAAAGGAATTGAACTCAGTGGGTGGGTAACTCTGGGTTTGCTTTATTGACAGCTCAGAGTTGGGCCATCACCTCAGTGAGTGGCCAAGGCGTTGCAAAAATCAAGCTCTGTCTATATGTTAAATTTAACATTAGACAATAGATTTTCTGTTCAAAGTTCTTGGAGTTTTCCCACAAACCCTCAGTTCCAAATTTCTCATTAATTTAAAATTCTACAAAAGCCCACAGTGCTCTTCAAACCTGGCTGATTCTTCTTGTCTCGTCTCAGAACCTCTTCAGAAGTTGCAGCCCCACTGGTCCCACTCTGGTCACTGGATTCACTGATCTCCTTGAATCATCTTCCTGTCTGCTCCCCTCTGCACTTCTAAGAACAACTGACATAATGACATTGAACTTGTGTCTGTTTTAAAATCTGGAATCTTTCACAATTGGCTCACCCCGAGTTAATCACTTCTCCTCTAGAATTGCTGTGTCTCTCAATTCTGTTATTCTTGTGGATTCAGCTGGGTTGGGTTTAAACCAACCATGGAGAGGGCGAGACAAGGGGCAAAGTGAGAAGCAGCGTGGTTGCCTTGCTTAGAAGAATTATGATTATTATTCTATATTCTAATTTTTCATCTTAACCATAATACTTCTCTTAATCAATATCATTTCACCCATAAACATTCTCTTAGAGAGTCTTTCCCTTTTACAGTCTCCTCAGAGGGACCTGGTCAGGCCCTGCTCTACTTCAGCCAAGTCTGGCTTGTTGGGCGCTCACTCACTGAGAAACAGATGGCTCTTGACAGCAAGAAGCCATGTGGGAACTGGAGAACTCCTCATCCATCCAGCAGAAATCACAGAGGTGTTCTATGGTTGCCACCATGGATTGTCTTGAGTTATGAAACCCAGCAGAGTCCCCCCTGAGAAGAGACAGCATGAAGCCAATGGATGTATCACATCTCCACATCTATCTCCCCAGCTGTCCCACTAGCAGCAAGGTCTGAAGCCCAGTGGTCAACCTTTGGGGACTCTCTTTTCTCTCAGCAGTGACCCCAGAAATGCTCATGATTTGGTTGAGCACAGGCAAATGCAGCCCCTGATGCCACCCTGGGATCAGAGGGACAGACAGGGGCTGTTCAGGCTCGTGCTTGCTGTGAGTGACAGAGCTGTGACCTGCTCCAGGGAGCAAATGGTGCTTGAACAGAGTCCAGGTGTTGAGGAGAGTCAGGTGGACACAAGGCAAGAGGTGACCATCACTCTGCGTGGCTTTTGCCTGTTAACCAGAGTAGAGCCCTGGGACAGGCTGCCCAGAGAGGGTGTGGAGTCTCCATCTCTG
>NW_010289417.1:5070-6779 GCF_000700745.2 Antrostomus carolinensis
TTGTCAGGGGGGTTGGACTAGATGATCTCCTGAGGTCCCTTCCAACCCCCACCATTCTGTGAAGTGCTGAAGGTGCTAACTCGTGCACCCAACCCCTTCAAGGAGTGAAAAAGGACATTTTCTCCATGTAGGACGTGGTTTGTGAGTAGAAGTGGTGTATTTCATCAGACTCTGCTGTCTTCTTGTGTCCTGCAGTCCCTGACGGAGGAGAAGATCAGCCTCCTCCTCCAGCTGATCGGGGAGGAACTGGAGCACAAAATGGAGGGAGAGAAACCACCGATGAAGTTTGCCATGGAAATCCTGCCAGTGCACGTTCCTGCCTGTATCCTGGCTCTGTGTGGCTGGACTTGCAGGTGGGTGGTGGTGTAGGACTCATCCTGAAGTGTCTGCTGCACTTTGTGCTTATAGTGAAACCTGTCAGAGGCTGGAGAAATCACAGAATCCCAGACTGGGTTGGGTTAGAAGGGACCTTAAAGCTCATCCAGTTCCAACCCCCCTGCCATCAACAGGGACACCTTCCACTAGACCAGGTTGCTCAAAGCCTCATCCAGCCTGGCCTTCAACACTTCCAGGGAGGAGCAGCCACAGCTTCTCTGGCCAACCTGGGACACTGGCTCACCATCTTCACAATCAAGAATTTCTTCCTCACATCTCATCTCCATTTCCCCTCTTCCAGTTTAGAGCCATTTCTCCTTGTTCTCTCATTACCTGCCCTTATAAAAAGTCCCAGAATGTGGATGTCCCTCTTGTGAAATGTTCAGTATCCCCTATTTCACTGGGTTTTTTATCTCCAGCTGCTAAAATTCACAGGCTTCCAGAAACCTCAGCGCAAATCTACCTCATCTAAAATAGATATCTCCTAGAGACAGAAGGCTCTGGGGAGATCTTACAGTGGCCTCCCAGTACCTGAAGGGGCTACAAGAAAGCTGGGGAAGGACTTTTCATAAGGGCAGTTAATGACAAAACAAGGGGAAATGGGTTTAAGCTGAAAGAGGGGAGGTTTAGATGAGATATTAGGAAGAAGTTCTTCACTGTGCGGGTGGTCAGACACTGGAACAGGTTGCCCAAGGAAGTTGTGGCTGCTCCTCCCTGGAAGTGTTTGTGGCCAGGTTGGATGAGGCTTTGAGCAACCTGGTCTAGTGGAAGGTGTCCCTGCTGCTGGCAGGGGGGTTGGGATTGGATGAGCTTTAAGGTCCCTTCCAACCCAAACCATTCCATGATTCTATGACAGCAAAGAGTTTTAAAAATCTTTCAAAAGCAGCTTGGCCTGCTTATTGCTGACTTAGATGTTGAAGTCAATCCCTGACATGTCATCCTCAGTAACGCTTTCATTGCTCGTCAGGCCTGCAGGAAGGGAGGGAAGGTTTGGGACCTGAAGGTTTGTGGCTTCCCAAAGTGTGTGCTGTGAGCAGAACAAGCCACGCTGTTTGTGCCTGAGGCAGCTTGCTGGAGGTGAAGCGATGTTTTACGGTGCAGGCTGGAAAAGGGTTTCACAGTAGGGAAAAGCAGAGCTGCTGGGCACTTCAGGGGATGAGGATGGGGACACTCTTGGCTGATAAGTCATAATCAAGTGTGTTCTTGCTTCTTGGCAAGCCAAAGTGTAACCAAGCCAGGTTAAATCAATGCTATAGATGGGTTTTAATGGACTTGTTTTACTTCCCTAGCACACGAGGCTACAAAAAGAGTAAGTCTGAGCCTCTTTAGCACAA
>NW_010289418.1:0-39444 GCF_000700745.2 Antrostomus carolinensis
ACTTCTTATTAATAATGGCAAATCAGTAACACCTACACATATGCAAGATTCTGAGCAAGTCTACAAATTCCATGGATCACAAGACCAGAGATCAACAACAATACATTGGATATAAATGGTGACTTGAAATTACAGCAACAGCCACAACTATATTACATTTTATAATAGTATAAATTTATTTACACAGATTTATTATAATGCTTATTCTGACTTTAAAGCTTTAATTTGAAATTCCTCCCTAGTAACTGCTTTGTCATACATTTCATCCACTGTCTACGTTAGATCTTCTCGCTGATAAGCAAAAGGGATGACAGCGGATACCATATTTGTGGACAGCATTTTACTTTATTTTGAAAAATATGGAAAAAAATACACAACCGCCTTATAGCTTGAAATGTTTATTTGGAGAAACAAAAACTTAAGGTTTTACGTCATATACCATTTTGAGATGAAAACTCTGAAGCTATTAAACTTATCCATTTAACAACTACATTAGCTTTCTATCTCTCCTTAAAGGACAGACTGCTTTGTACATTATTAAGTGTAATATCTCATCCCTTTTGAGGTGTTTTGCCAGAACTACATTTTTAAACTTTTATTTTTAAAAATAAAATAACAAGCAACAGATTCTTTTGGGTAGGAAAGAGGTCTGAAAACAATTTTTTTTATTTCCAGGTGGACTCTATTTTAAAATGTACAGTCAGCAGCATAAAATACAAATACTAAGAAAAGCTTCCAACAACCTCAGTCACGTCATAGAACTGCTTCTGTAAAAACCCCCATCACATTGGCTGTATAAAGCCTGATACTGACAGGCTCCAAGAGGTTATATATAAACTTCAAAATACTGTTTCAGAAAAGGAAAGGTGGTTGTGAAAAGGAAGGAGCATCTGGCTAGCTGGTACACTATGGCAAACACATCATCATCACACACATTAAGGGAATGGTTCTGTCCTCAGAACTTCTTGCCTCATTTTACATGCAACACCACTGAGCCTTACTCAATGCAGTTAGGAAGTGGTAGGATAATACAAGAATACAAACATGTAACTCCATCCTTGGAGACAGGAAGGACTGGACAAGTCCATGATCTAACGAAACTTGCTCTGAATCAGACGTTGGATTAGTTGACCTCCCAAATTCCCTTCCAACTGAAATTATTCTGACTCAATATCAAGGGTAACAAATGTTTCCACTAGTTCTTTATATTGGCCACAATCTGAATTATGGGTAATAATTACTTTTGAGAGATTGCTACTTTCACTGTCATCAGTGGTAGATTATGCTACTGGGAGCTCCGAGATTACCAAACTAGATGATGATGTACACAGCAGTTGTAGCCAAGTATGCAGGTCCCTATCAGACTTGAGTGGGCCTTCTGCTTCATCTCTCCCAACTACAGAAACATCTAGCTGCACTATTCTGGTACAAATGTAAGTCTGGATCTCTATTGTAAAACAAACAGTTTCAAAAAAATTTAATTAAAGTTTCCATCCCTACGTATTAACATAGTTGAAAAGTCAACTACATGGAGCTGTCTGTAGTTCTCTCTGAAAATATTAGCAACAATAAATTTTAATATCAAAAAGGTGACAAAATTTCACAAATACAACAAATTTACATTGCAGAAGTCTTGGATTGAAAACTCCACGTCATAGAACAGCTATTATAATATCCAGTGAACTCATGTAAGCAGTCCTAAAACTCATTAATAAATGCTGACATTAAAGGCTAAACTGTAATTTGCAAAATTCCTAATTGCTACGTCTTTGATGTAATTCCTTCCTGTATTTCCCACAGTCCAGAACAGAAGAAACTGAAAATAACAAAGTTCACATTTCCATTTCTAGTGACCAACACTTTGCTCACAAGAGTGAAAAGCTCAAGTAAGTTATTTTAAAGAAAGTAGAATATAAAATAATGAAACAAATATGCAATAATAAAACACTAAGGGCAAAATAAATTTATACATAACGCAACTATTTTTCAAAATTCTTGCTTTGCTTTAGATGCCAGTTTGCCTTCTGGCTAAAAACACATTCTTCACACATGCTGGGAATGTTGAGGAAAACTAGTCAGCATTCAGAGGATTAATACAGATTTCCAGCTCTGTGCCTTTAGGCTTAATAGTCAGACATCTATTTGTCCTCAGGAGAGGTTAGGGGTTGAAATGCAAATATGCAAACAACCAAATTCTTTGTTAAGATATCAAGAAAAAGCTTGATCTTTGCTGCCTTTTAATAAATCCTTGCAATTTTATGAACTTATTTAAATGCAGCTTTGTGTCTTACTATTTTGAAAGAGAAAACAATGCAAGGAAACAAACACATTCATTCTGACTAAAATTTGTTCTCTAGAGGAAAAATGACATACACCCTTGACAGCTTATTTACCAAACTCACTAAAGATTTATTGATTTATCAATCAGTGCCTTGAGCATTTGCTTCTCCCCAAGGGAAAATTAACAATTCCAGCTAACCTAATATATTCTATGTATAAACTAAGTGAATGCAAGAATCAATCCTGGCACAGTTTACAACATCCTGTTAAAAAAATGCTGTCCCTTTTGGTGTATGTAAAATTGAAAGCTATAGTACCGAAGAATAAATGCTCATGTTGCTTATAAACATAAAAAATACTTATTAAGACAGTACAATTGAACCCAACAGACATTTTAAATCATTTACATACTCAGTGGGAGGCAAAAGCATTGGAAAATAAAAAATTGAATGATTTTGCTTCTAGATTAATACTAAGTACTACCACTATTAGTTGCAATACTGACATGCCTCAAAGCAGAGATATTTCAAAGGGCTACAAATTCTCTTTTACTTCACCTGCAAAAGCATAAGCCTGAAAATTAATTACTGGTTTGATAATGTCAGCGCAACATAAGAATTCCAGAAGACAAAAACTAAAATCCAGGAATATGTTGTCATTTAACAAAAAAAGAAAATGTTTAAACACAAATAAAAGGAAAAAAAAATAAAAAGCTGGTAGCAAAAGCAAAATGTAGCAAACATAAGACAGCTTTTCACTATAAAGAGTAAAAATATCTAAAATATATTATAAAATAGAAGTCTGACATACAAAAGAACTGGTATAGCAGCTCAATACATCAATGCTACTGTGTTGAACCTTTGCAGCATCTGATTACTACAGGGACCCACAGAATGCTCCAACCTCCGCTACCTAAGTAAGCACATGAAGAACAGATACAGCACATCTCTTTAAAACCAAAACCAACAATGCTCCACATACACAAAAAAGCCCCCCAAACCCACTACCAAAACCATACAGCATTTTCTCTATGATGCAGATTAGCTGCAGAAGCCTATTGACAGGATGCCTTGTCATCAGAACCAGTATCTTCTCAGGAAGATATGTCCCATACGAACATTAGAAACCAATACATTAAAAACAACCATGTATTTTTTGTTTTAAAAAACTTCATACACATAATTCCATTTGCCAGAAGTTTTATTATAATCCACAGAATTGAAGGCTTTACTAAACATTAAAAATTACATTTAGAGAAAAATCCTCAAGACATGTCATGACCTCCTCCCTTTTTTAAAAATAGAACTAAGTAAGGAAATTGTCATCCAATCACAGTAAGAAATGACAGGAATTATTGTAAAATACTGCCCTCTGGTGTTAAGCCAATTCTAAATTCTATTGTATATTTAAGATCCCCCCCCTCCAACCACTCCCTGAATTTTTTTTTTTTTTTATTTTTTTTACCTGAAAGAACCACCTCCAGGGTCATTCAGCTTGTTTTTCTGATTTGCAGAGACCTGAACACCAAAGCCCCCAGGACTTTTGCTGGCTTGTATTGTTGGTGCCTTCCCTACTGTGCCTGAAAAACACCAAGCAATGTTATTATGAGCTGTCTTAGACAATTTACATCAAAGAACCTTCTGTCCAGGAACTAAATTTAACTGTCTGTAAATTGCAAACAAAGGAAGTTATTATTTTTAAAGATTACATTGCTGAAGAAGAACAATTTAAAGTAAAAAATTTATATTAACAATATTTACAGAATACTGAAGATTCCAAAACTGAAAACTGTTGGCCATAACTGGTTATAATACACACAATGGCTATAGGTGTGTTTGCAATTGTCAGTAAATCACATTTCTAGATACTCTGCACAGAATACAGAAGCAGAATTTGAAACGTTCTGAATACAGATGCTTTAAGTCACAGTCACTAGGCTATTAACTATGCTTTTTACATTCTTTTACATATTAATTGCTCTTGCAGTGAAAAACATTTATTTTCAGAGTTGAAAACATTATTTTAAATATTTTAAAATGCTTATATTGTATGTAAAAGAAAAAATACTATTGTAAAATTTGACATAACCTACGTCAAAGGTTGTCTTTTAGTTTTTTATTTTGAAAACTATGATTTAAAAGTAACTCATGTCTGTATCTAGACTTTACAGGTCTGTATGTAGAAGTAGAATTGGGCTTTCTAAATGAGGCAATGTATGGTGGACATCCAGCTTCTTGCGACAGTAAATTAAAAAATAGCTGTCAAATCCTCTCTGATATTCAGAAAAATCTAACCAAAAATAATTACAAATTTTTGTTGATAATTAGTAAATCAACAGATCTGTATTATTATTATTATTAAAAACACTGTACCTGTTTGCAACTGAAAAAGCACTGACAAATGAAATTTTTGGAGTAAGCCCTCCTTTACTGCTTAAACTCATGTTTACTTGGGTTATATTTTGTGTTTCCTTTAATCCCATCTGTGCTTTGGCATGTTAAAATAATTAATTCATATATCTACTTGACTTAAAAGATTTCACCTATTTCTTGTATATCGCTCAGTTTTATTGGGCATTACACACACAGAGTTTGAGACTTTGAGAAGTACATTAAAGTTATTCCTCCATATACCTACGACTCAATTGCATATAAATGGCATGGTACCAACCTTAGTAGAGTTACATTATTTTTTTCTTTCATGAATTATAAAAATCTGAAACACAACTATCTCAACAAATCCTTTTAAGAACACTTTTTTGCTAAAACAAAAGTGTTAGCTTTGAATGAGTCCAGCATTATTTTTTTTATTTTGAAGTCTTTATCAATTTCAACACATGAACTTCAAGCGAAACTAATTTGACAGTGTTCGTTCAGTTCTTTGAACTGTATAAATACACTGTTGTGTGGACTCCCAACATTAGCAAACACAAACAAGATTTAGGACTTCAGGCTCTAAGCCTGGGGAACAAAAATATTTTGCCATCAGAATATTCAAGGTCCATGAGATGTCACAGATAGCATTAGTTCACGGACCAGACAATTAATTTATCTATTTCAGATTAACTAATTGAAAGGCTTTCTACTAAGTGAACTGGAAAGAAAGAAATAATACAATCATAAAAATTAGCAGATCTCTTCTTTCTGCAATTAACATCTAGGAGATTAAGAGTGTGTTAACTTTGAAAATTACTGCAATAGCAAAATGAAGGTATCAGTGGCACTCCTCCAAATTTAATATTATATTCCTTTAGAACTAGTATTAATGGTTTGTTTTCTAGAGATGGTAACTTAAAATTAAAAACAAACAAACAAACCCCACAAAAAGGTACAGCAACAGAGCAGTTCATTTCTTTGTCTCAGGAAAACAGTATGTCCACACTGGATATGGAAAAATTAAGTCTCACTTTCTTTCATCCCATGTATATGTAGTTCTATTCAAATGGATCTGGCAAAGTAGATACAGGTTTTGAGATGACATACAAGTTTCCTGGGTTAAATCACAACCGTGCATGATTAAGTAGTCGGACACAAAATACAGCTAAAACATCAATTTATATTATGAGGCAGGGCATATTTTGAAAATTAAGGTCACCTGTGGGCCTGGATATTTCACGGGATTGGTAATGACATACAGAGTCTTTCACCACTGGCTACTCAATTCAAATTTTAAGTAGTGTGATCTAGAGAAATAAACCCAAATTTAGGAGCTTATAAATCCCGAGTTGTATTTTTGCACAGGTTAAATAGCTGCAATGAATACTCTGGCTAATTATTTAATTATTTGGCTCAATTTCCCAATCCATAAGATGCAATTCACCTAATTATTATACTGCTTAGTGCTTTGACAAAGGAGTGTGAATTTTTCATGCAGTAACTATAGTGTTACTTCCCCTGGTGTGGAAGTAATTTTCTTAATATAAAAGTTCTTAAAGCCTGTCAACTTTTATCTACAGTACTGTTTTAAAAAGCATTGCAGTCTGTTCACACGGATGCATTAATATTAATGTAAAGATACATTATACTGGGAGATTCACTCTTATCCAAGAAGGAAAATGCACCATTCTGTGGAATTCAGATCAGTTCTGGTGTAGTTATTGTTAAAAAGTCACACTCCACAAAATTATACTCTGTAATTTTCCATGTCCTATTCCAGTATCTTACCTCCTTCTACAGGAATACCTAGGCCAGTATAAAATATCATCACTATATTGGTGTTTACAGTACAAAGCTTTAACAGTATATCAGGATCAAAATAAACGGGTATCTGACAGTATGCCATAGCAGCATTTCTTAGAGCTGCAAGCACACAGGTGGACTCTTCCCTAGACGTGGGCTGCAGGATGAGCAGTTTTACAGTGGGGTGTTTTCTAAATTTCTATTCTGTTTGCTTTGTCTGTGTAATTAAAACAGTGGTGGGCTTAAAACAAGCTTGCAAATAGGAATAAGCTCACCTGAAAGCAGGGTGTTGCATTAATTGGCCTTTATGAATCGTTGTCTTCCTGCCAAACTGCCAGTTAAGTTGCATTTCATTGGCTGTTCAATGGCTATCATTAATAAATTCATATTCTGAATCCACTATTTAAAAGGCAGATGCCAGTATCATGCAAATTCTTGGCACACTGTTGACATTCATAACTTAGAGAATGAACAAGGAAAGAAATGAAATCAGCCTTCACTCTCAGACACATTAGTCAGAAGTGAAAGTTCATGCTATAAGATGCCGAACACCTTAACTGTTAATAAACTCAGGACAAGAGTATCAAATATATACACCTTTTATGACAAGTAAATGCATTTCTTCTTCCTAACTTAGAAAAACAGCCTACAGGATTACAGTGACAGCTTGGTCTCTATGGCCATTCAATCTTTGGATTCTCTGAAGAGAACAGAACAAGTAGAACATCAACTACTACTAACTGTGATCACTGGAGAATTTGATGCTTTATTCTCCCAAGGAGAACAGAAAAGATCAAGCAATAAGGTCAACAGGCAGCAATAGCTTTTATGTGCATTTAAACTAGTTTGATTTTTTTATTTGATACCTAAAGATGACAAGCTCTGTATTCCATTACAAACCCTCAATGATCAAAATGCCCACATCCAAAAAGATACTTCCACATAATCAGGAAAAATAAAAACCAAGCCTAACAGGTCTAGTGGTGAGAAGAAACAAATGGATATTTATTAGAAAGCAAGAAGGTTTCAAGAACCCTCTTAAAAACTGGGATGTATCAGGCAGACATTAATCCACCTGTGCAAAGACAGATAAGGAAGTTGTGTAGAAACCACACTTCTTGCTCCCCTGGCTAATCGTGGCATGTCAGGCTGCGGCAGTCAGTCTCTGACCTCACCTAAGAGTAAACATACTGTCAGGGAAAAAAAATAAAAGCACACGGATTGAGAAATTTCTCTAGGACTCCTACCTTGACCTCTGTAGCTGCAGAGACAGTGACTATCATGTTCCACTTCAGGAGTAAGTTAAAAGCAGGATGATTAAATTGAGACATCCTCTAGGCTTCAGGAAAAAATGAAGAATTTCTTTCTTGGCCCAGAGTCAGAGCACAGGACAGTAAGAGTCCAGTTCCTGACTTCTTTCAGAACTTTCCATGAACAACTGCTGAGGAAGGAGCTAAGCATGTGAGTTCAGTCCTAAGGTGGTTTCAAAACATTTCACTGTGTTGGTGGTCTGAAATACCTCGAAACTGTATAGTGAAAACATGCATTCCTCAGCCAGTATGAAGTAAAAAATAAGTGTCAAGCCTGCCAATGTCAACACTGTAAGTTTTTCCCATGCTACTAGTTTGTAATTACAATGAAATTCATACAAAGGTAACAATCTCACTAAAACATTTAAACCCATACCTTGTGGTCTAATGGTCTGAGTTATTACCACTGGCATCCTAATCTGGGTTGTCTGGCAAGCAGGGTTTCGTTTCACAGTTTGAGCAGATGTTGACTGGATAATCTGCTATTATTAAAAAAAAGTATACTTATATTATACTCCTTATACACAAACACACACAACGTTAACATACTAATACCTGTAATTACTAACATAAGCATGTGGATCTCTAAAAGCACAACCAGCTAGTGACAAAAGTCATATTCATGTAATGCACGTGGTTGTGTGTGTGTGTATATACCTGTTTTGCCATTATGCTTTAAAAAAAAAAACTAAATCAAATAATATTCCACACAAATGTCATATGTTACAATGTTCATAAAAAATGTTTCAAAGTAGTAAAGTTAATATTAAAAATTTAGACTTTTGCCTTCAGAAATTTTACTAGGAAGAAAAGCATTTTTGTAGAAGAAAATGCTGCAATAATTTTAGTGCTATCCACCTACAACTGTTAGGCCTTTCACTGTGTATCTATGCTTTTTAAAGAAAAAAAATACTAAAAGTAAATTCTAAAATATTATGGGTTCCAAAGTCAGATAGGCACAAGAAAGAAAACAATTTTTTGTGGTGATCATATACTATTCATCTTTTAAATGTTAATTGGATACTCTCAAGGTTTCACTTACTACTAAGCCAATTTCTGAAGTCCTTACCCAAAGATGAAACTGGGTTAGAAACTTAGAATGTGAGCCATAAACAAATCAAAAAGAAAAAAAACCTTCAAGAGTCATGTCTAAGCAACAGCAAAAAGTATGTTCATGAAATCAGGGACAAGGCAGGCACAGATGTAATGAACAGAAGATTCAAAAAGACATGTGGGTGCTGCAGAGCTGGAAAAAAAAAATCCATAAATAAACTTAGAAAACATAACATAGGCAAATAGCTGCAAATAAGATTACAACCACAAGTTAGGCATGACAACTTCAGAAGTCATGTGCTCTTCGCTAGGTTACTCCCATTGCATAATGTGTCTGCTGTTTCTGAATTACACCGCTCAGTCTCACACCCACAGGATTCAGTACTCCCTGCTAGAAGACAGAACACCACGCTGCACACCGCTACGTGAAGCAAACGGGAATCACTGCACCTTTATTCAGCACCAGTCAGCATTATTCTTACAAACTGTATCTAAAACCATATTATTTAGCTGAACAATGAATGGCCAAATCTCTGACTTCAAAGTATGCTATGGAGAAAAGGAAAAAAGAAACAGTATTTTCAAATGAGATGTGAAAGTAGAGAATGAAGAGGCTACGGAACAAATAGGAAACTGTTCCATCAGCAGGGACCAGGGCTCCCCAATCGGAAGGAAGAGGTAAAAACTACAAACAAGGAAAGAGTAATGAGGGAACAAGACCTGTAATGTAGTCTGGAGAAAAAACAAATGGGGCCACTTTGAAGATATGAAATTGCTTTCTGTATATCCTAAAATATTAAAAGTTGAAAAGTCATAATAAACCCGTGGATGTAGAAGTATTAGCAATAGCTACCTTGCAAAAAGATAAAAGGGAAAAAAAAAAAGATTAAGGATTCAGCTTCAACTATGGACACTGAAGGAATATAGAGCATTTGTACTAAGCACAGAAATGGAGCAAATGGATGTAAATTGACTTGGTTAAGACAGGCAGTTAGAAAACAGTGACACTCAGAGGGGGAAGAATAAAGCTGCTATGCTTAAAAACAGGGAAGAAATATAGGTGGTAAGTGAAAATGAGGGAGAGTTTAATCTGACTGCATTTTGATGCACAGGAAACATGTACAAGTGTATTTTATAAGTAAGGAGACAGAATAGCCCACAGAAAACAACTACTACATTGGTATGAAAGAGGAGGAGAATGTTGCTACTTTTACAGTAATTCATTGGATGAGTTCTCAGAGAAAAGTGAAGAAAAGCAGCCATACCTTAACTGGCCAGAAGCCAGGCCAAAAAGGAGATGTGTGTGACCTGTGGAAAGAATTACTATCTGGTATTACAGTAATCATCTGTGATTAAATTTTTTTCTCTGCGAAACAAGCAACTTCTACAGTTTAGAATCAAGTTCTGTTTCACCTGATTAATATTTTCATGTGAATGCCCTAAAAAATGAGCCACTAACATCATTAAAGATGACTGTATTTAACCATTTAAAATTACATAATGAAGGCAAAGTTTTCTTTACTATCAAATACATTCAAAAAATGTCCTTTAACAAGTACTCTATTAGGACTTCAATGTATCTGAAAGTCCTGAAGGTGTAGAAAATGATTGAGAAGTAATTTTTCCAAAGGGCACAGATCAAAACCATCACCTTAAATTCCATACAGAAACAATCAGCAACAAGCATATACTCTCTAAAAGGAACTCGGAGCAACATTTTACACTAACTTAAATTTCAACTTCTACATCATTTTAAGATACATTTCAATACAGCTATAATATTCAGATCTGGAAGTGATTAAGGAATTAATGTTAGCATTTGTTTCTGAAACAGAATGTGTAAGCTTCTTTGCAGGCAAACAAGGGACATGGTAAAAACTGATGCATCAGAGACAACTGACTCTGCATTAAAATTTATAAACAATCTAAACCATCCTTCATCAATTAAAATAAACTGTTCTAATACTCTTTCCTACTTTCCCACGAGCATAAACATTACCATTATGTCCTTAACCTGGCCTGAAAAGTATAGATAATGAACAAGGTACTAACTAGCAAGCTAGTCTGAGAGATGATTAACTTAACCAAAGTATTTCATTATTTTTCACAGCCTAAAAATACACACGAGTGTATCCCATTTAATGTTATCGATTCACATGCTGAATAGATGATGAATCCCAAACGATCAGTTTGTTAAGCACCAATTTACAAATCTAGACTGATACAGAAGATACAGAAGTGGATGCTTTAGTCTACTGAGGTTATCAGCAACATTACTTCAGTCTTCAGAAAACAAGAGATCTTATTGCTGTCTGCAATGACCTCATGGGAAGATGTAAAGAAGATGGAGCCAGCCTCTCAGAGGTGCAGTGCAGAAGGATGTGACACAATGGGCGCAAATTGGAATATAGGAAATTTCAATTTAATATAAGGAAAAAAAAATTTACCATGAGGATGGGCAAGCGCTGGAAGAGGTTGCCCAGAGAAGCTGTGTAATCTCCCCTTGAAGATAGTCAAAACATGACTGGTCAAGGCCCCGGTCAATATGCTAACCTGTAAGCAGAAGGTTGGACTAGACACTACCAGAAGTCCTTTCCAACCTTTTACCACAACATCCTTTATCATAGTATTAATGATCTTATAAAAGTACCGAGTCAGAAAAGGTAACAAGACAGAATGCAACAGTCTTTAAAGTTTACAGAAACCGTTCATCATTCCATCTCTGCTAAAAAGAAGGGGAGCCATTTTGATTATTTCCACCACTGAAGACAGCAAGCACAACAGCAGAACACTAAAAACAAAGGCACAGAAGATTTAATGTGATTTAGCCCTTTCCTGGATTTGATCATGAGTTTGGAAAATAGCAAAGTTACCAAACAAATTATGATCAAGACAGTGCTGAGACAGCAAGTACTGTCATGTACCAGCCTATTCCTCTTCTATCAATCAGTCAAAAGTCATCTCCTAGTCTGCTGTGCTTTGGAGCTCTTCAAGGAACACAGTGAAGCAGCAAAGTCATGGCACTGCTTCTCTGAGTATCATAAGTGAAGAGTTACCTATTTTTTTTTTCCATTGAAAAAACATTTTTCTGCAAAGTAAGATACACATTTCTCAAAATAGAAAGTATTCTCCTTTTTTTATTTCATCTTCTCACTTCTCCCCTCAACCATCATCTTTCCACTCCACTAATGATGCTCTCTTTGATTCACCATTTGGTTGCTCCTCCAGACAAGTTCCTTTTCTCACTTCCCAAATGCTTCAGACTACTACTCTGTCCATTTCTAAAGTTCACTTTATTTTCACACCTGTAAAAAAAGATGCTTATACAAAGGTATTCCACAAAACAAGCAGACTTGTGAAAATGAAAACCAGATATTTAACAGTTACACTACTGATAACCAGAATAACAAATGGTGACAGCTGAAATATGCATTTTTCTTAAGGCCTTTCTTCAAAAAGCTTAGATTCAATAACTATATGAGAATAAAGTAATAGTGCTCTCTGGTCCTAATCTCAAACCAAAAGGGGACTATCATATCATGACAGGTGTGAATCTTCTACCATATATGTTACTGCAGGACAATGAACAGTTTACAGATGTGAAGACAGACCAATAATTAACAATACAAATGACCAAAAAATACATACTGAGAAAGAATTCAGTCAAAGCAGATAAAATAGAGTAGAAAGACTGATAACTTCTGTTCTCTTTCTCTTACCTAAATAGGAGATACTAAATAAAAATGAAAGCTACTACCTACAAACCAAAAAAAGGAAAAGTCCTTTAGGACAGTAAGGTTAGAAATCACTGACAAAGTTCTTGAGTACAAGGATATTGCAACTCTCAACCATCGAGATGCTCCTTTACCAATGCAGATGCATGGGGTCTCAACAATATGCTTCCCCCTACTTGACAAGGGCTACAAAATCAGCCTGACTCAATTTACATAGATCACACTTTGCAACAAAAGCAACCGATCCAAAAGCTTAAGCATATCAAATACAGCAATAGCAACAAAAGAATAGGAAATAGAAGCTTCTGCAAATAATGGAAAATAAAAATGAATTTGGAAAATACATCCTTTACCAAGCATTTTTTCCTCTCAATTAAGTTAAAAAAAAATACTGTAGAAGGAAGGAACAAGCCACTTGTAAATGTACAAAACTCAGAATGGCTATGGTTTGATATGACATTTATCTTCACTCATGAGTAAACACTTGCTAACTCACTTGTGGCTATGCCACTTGTGATTTATCAGTCTACTCACTCCTGAAGATAAATGTCATATCAAACCTCAGCTATCATGTAATCTGGCAGCATTAACTTACAATGTTCATGCTTTTATGGGCCTGGAATTCGTATTTACCATTCTTTACCATGCTGTAATAGCAAGTTACAATTTTACAACAGTGTCTCAAAATTTGCATAAACAATTATTTTTCCTTCCAAACAAACAAAAAAAGACTTTTTAAAACTCAGCATGTAATTTTTAACATTAATATGACAACAATATTGTTCTATTGTTCTATTGAGTATATGTTTTCAAAGAAGCAACTAAGAAAAATAAACCCAAAAGCCACTGGATCCCTTGTCCCACCTGCTCCCCATTTTATTATACAATTCTTCCTATAGTATTTCCCCGGTCTAATTTTGAATTTTTTCAATGATGGCTTTTTCCATCACTTCTTTGGAAGCCTGATCTAACATCTAATAATCTGTCTTACTGTAAGCACATTTTGTCTTATATCCTACCTAAACCCTACTTTCCTTAATTATATCCTGTTTTCAAATTTATATTCTCTTAGACCACTCCAAGTAATTCATCAATATACTTTGACGTTTAAGCCCTTAAAATATTTGTAAATTTTAGTTAGTGTTTGACCAAGTTATGCCTGTTTGATTCTCTTAAGCTTTTCTTTTAGTCTTTGTTTTCAAGTCTGTCCTTTAATTGCCATCTGTTGTTACTGGTTTCCAAACAGCATTCATTGCCAATATCCCCCTTATATTAAGGTACAGCCCACAAAATTCTGCAAGTAAAGTCCGTGATAACAACTCAGAAAACTACTAGGCTGTATTTCAAATAGGAATACAATCTGTCAAGTATAGGCTTTGTTCATGTTAATGGATCCCAGACATCTACTGCTCAACAGCCATTTTATTTAAATTTTATTATACACCAAATTCCAAGTCAGTGAATAGATCTTTATTAGTTCATTAATAGTAACTACCCCTTTTATCCAATAGTCATCTTTTACTCTTTCATTTCTAAGCTGCTTTTCAAACAGGGCAAAAAGAAAATTATTTGCTGTGAGTCACTAAAATGTGTACAAATTACTATCACTCAACAACAGTAAATGGATTCCAGAAAAAGCTTCAGTAGATAATTAAAAAGCAAAGCAAAACATAATGCTTATTCTGCTGTTGTATCTTGTTTCCAAATTCCATTACTCTATCTCACTTTTTGGGAGCCTCCACCCACTCTGACATTCCCTGGAAAAGTGTTAGTAAATGTTTTAGCAAATCCTAGTCTAATGTTACTTTAAAAATGGTGAAAACTCACCTCTGGACACTGTGCACAATTTACTGCGGCAGCAACAGCCCAGATGTATTTCTATACATCTTCCCTAATCCCAGACCTCCGCAAATATTTATACTGCTTTGCATATAATTAAATTTGTTTTAATTATGATGAATCACTTTGAATTTCTTACTGTTTCTATAATTTAAACTTAATAATTGGCTTCAACCTCCAGGAGTATGTTGCCTTTAGAATGCAGCATCTACACAATACTTAAGTGCTAACTGATCTCCATTACTCATCAATCTACTTACAGCTTCAACACATTTAATAAAGAACGTCTCTGTTATTCATAGAAATTTTACCTGCTGTAACACCCAGAATTAGATGGGTAATGTCTGCATATATAAGGCTTTATAAAGCTCCCTAAGAATGACAGTTTAGGGAAACTTTGAACATTGCACTTAGAACAATTAAAAAAAATTGATTGCTTGTTTATCTCATTAGTGTCTCATCAATAAAATATTAGCCTAAGATTATTCCCCTTTTCCCTAGCTAGAAGTAGTTACCAGTACTAACAGCACTATCTAGTTCTAAAGAGCATAGCTTTTTCATAGTTCTGGAATATGATTCCAACACTTTACAAAACAGATAACTAACAGTCTCCTCTTTCATCTCCATTAACACTATACATTTTAACGTTCAAGTCTCCTTTGTGCAATCCACATTGCATGCTGAAAACATACACAGAACTCCCATGTTGCAAGATACCTCAATATAACTGGACGAAGTTATCACCACATCTGACCCCTTTGTAAAACAGAAAACTCAACAGAAATCACATTTTAAAAGAAACTAGACTATGGTAAACTGGCTGGTATAAAAGGATCTATATTCAAAAACAGGCTTGCCTTCTGCAGCTGGACAGTTTGCAAAGCCAGCTGGAACTCTCTCCAGTGAGCTTCAGGCTTGGAAAATCTGGAGCTCAGCCAGTTTCCTCCATCAGCGCTGGCCACCCTTAGGCAAGCCAGCTGTAATCTTCCTCTTCCGGACAAGTCCTGGGCAAGATGGCCAGCAGCTCTGTGCTGTGCTCTGATTTCAGGGAGCACGAGGACTGTGAAGAGTGTGATCACTGTCACCACAGTAAAGTCAATACTTAGGAACAATTACTAGTGTGATATGGAGATGCTGCTGGGTTGTCTGCTTGGCACTTAAGTTGATGGTTGTTGTGGTATATAACATTTTTTTATGCAGTAACTCTTACTGTCTGATGCTGCTTTTGTTTGCATAGAACTAATCTGAGGGCCATTAAGAAGCACTTGGTCAACATAATGTTTGGTTCTATTAACTAGTTACATTACTGATAAACTGAAAGCAAATACAGAAAGACAGTTTTGCAACAAAGCCAATAAGATATTTTTTTTTATGTATTCACTTCTCTCTAAATACTTTCTAGAACAGGAATAGTATTAAGCATAGTTTTACTTTGCACAGTTTGCTACCTTTTGAAAATGTAGCAATCATTTTGTGTATCCACTAAGATGAAAATCCAGTCCTAGACCTATGACCTCCTCACAGACAGAAAAACAACTTATTTTGCCCATCAGATCAATCTCCACAATATATTACTTTAACAGTTTTCAGCTCCCTCATATTGCATAGGTATGTTGAACAAGATGACAGAGCAACTCTTCACATTGCTAATCTCTACTCAGGTTAATGTTACAACTGCTCGCTTTGAGCGTGCACTGATGTGAGACAGACACAGAAGGTGTCTCTCCCATAAATTTGGTTTTAACTCATTCAAAAAATATTCCACAAGAACTATAATCGTAAGAGTATGAATTCCTGTGGACTTATTGACACATTTTTGTTCTACATCAGTGTTTCTCATAAGGTGGGGTGCAATCTGCCTAGCAGACACAGGACTATTTAAAGTGAGTTGCAACACATTGGAAAAAGCTGTGCTACTAGGCCGTAGGTTAGTCCTCAGGCTGTGGCATGAGATAAGGCTAGACTTACTGGCCATGAACATTTATACCTGTAAGGAACCTGTCAGCTGCTGTCAGAATTTGCTTTTCCCAGGATAGGGAGTAATTTTTACACCTACTGCCTGTAATGACAAGCAATTCCAGCTCCCCTACCCTGAAGAACCAAAGCTATTGTCAATTCAGTCTTACAAAACATGGACGAATCAAAAAGAAGTCACAAAAAGTCTAAGGACACTTTTCTAAAGAATACAACAGTTCAGAGGGGTGGGGAGAAGTCATCTTAGAAAAAGAAAGAATTAAAGTGGCTGAACAGAAAGCAGCCAAGTTGAAGTGCAAAATATCCAAATGTCTTGTGTGTATTACAAAAGCCGGAGTCAGAAGTCTTAGCATCTAAGATGTTCTCACACATTAAAACTATGCTCACTAAAGGATGGAAAAATTATATTTATTTCATTTTGTAGTTAGTAATTTAACTGCTAGAAAGCATTTATAAGGTTCAAAAGACCCAAGGCTCAGATATTTTCAGATTGTGCATTGCTGCTACTTCTAAATCAAAGCAAAATACACACACACTACAAATTATTTATATCCTTTATAGAGCCTGGAAACTCAAGGACAGATCACTGTAAGGTTTTACATTATCATATGTGCTGATAATATAAATTTTTACCAACTTGTTACATCTTCTGGAACTTATCAATTTGATTTTGAAACCTAAGTCAAGTATTTTACTCATACACAGATAGAAACCACAAAGGAACTCTTACATCTTTGCTTGAAGGATGATAATGCCTTGTAAAAGTCCTCAATGTATTTTAATTCCAACTGTAAATACACACTCAAGATCCTATGTAACAGTGGGATAAATTCACCACACTCTTAGTGAGTAACTGTCTGTATAGTTGCCTTATTGATAATGACTTTAAAATTAATGAGTCTAAGCACACAATACTCCAATATGCACAACAATGAAAAATTTTAGTAAATAACCAAGTATGGCTCTATTTCTAAACAAAACATGCTGGTCTGGTACAGCTATTCTTCTACAAGATTTTATAACTGTGTGTAAAAGAGTTTAAAATTAAATAGAGTTAATTTTAATGGAGACTAATCTAAGCAAAGCAGCATACCTAATGACATACTAAAAATTATATTCTTGCCTGTAAGTCCTGAAAAGCTTTCTGTTCTACATTTGTAATTAACTCAAACTCCACTGTGCTCACAGAACAATCACTGTATTCCACACAAAAAGGCCAAGAGTATACTTTCCTAAATTTAAGCTGTTTATGTTATCTAAACTAATGGCTGAACACAAAGGTTGAAAACACATGTGAACTGTCATAAAATGAGGTACTATTATACATAATAGAATATGATACAAACAAACAAAAAAGTATTTTCCTAAACAAGATGCAATAAAAATAACATTGAAAATTGCTATTCAGTTTGTTAAATTATCTTTTATACTACAGTACCTACCAGTTGAGAACTTGGATTTGACTGTACCACCTTAACCTGAGGAGGCTGCACTGTATTTGATACAGAGACTGTGCAAATGTTGTTCGGTTGCCTTATTCCTATTGTCTGCGTTGTGACAACGGAGGAAATGCTTCCAGAGGCAGATTGAGGTATAACTTGTGATATCTTGGTTTGCTGAAGTGACTGCTGAGACGGCTGTCCTTGCAAAACTGAATGTTGACTATTCAGTAAAGATTGTCTCAATGCAGGTAAACTTTTCTAAAAAAGTAAGAAAATTTATGAAACATCAAATTTAGGAAGTTGACAAAAAATATTTTGAAATTTGCAGTAAACATAATTAAAAGAATGCAGCTTTCTTTCCAATTGTACTATCTGCCTATTCATCAGGCGGAAATGAGATTGAATATATTTTGTAAGAGGGATAATTCAGTTTACATCTTTTGTAAGCTTTCAATTTGGATTCAGCCACCCTGTAGATTTTGACATGTCTTAATTTCACTGTAGTGGTTAAATATAACACCTGTCCTCCTCAAGACTATCCAGAACTTGTAGCTTAGGTCTTTGGAAGGGCAAAACATGGAAATAGAAAAGGCCAAACTGTAGGAACAACCCTATTCCCGTTGCATGCTAGAAGAAGTAAGCAGCACCAATTTACTTCTCCTGACATGCCTCCAGTACCTAGAACAAGATGATTTAACTGTTGATGCCCTACAGCAATAGTTGTTTACTGTATTATTACTGATCTAATGTATTCTGACTGGATTAGAAAAGTGTACTATTGTATGCTTCATGTTCAGACCAGTTCAACCAAAAAATATAGTTCTAAAAGGCTACGCTGTACCTTCACAAATAAACTTTTTACTTTTTAAGTGATAGAAGTGTTCTTTTGAAGTGCTTCCCCCAGGCAGCTGTAGAACGCAACAGTGTTTAGCCCAAGCTACAGTCCTTTCTAAACTTCTAATATTTATTTAAAACTTAACGCCTGTTGCCAAGAATGGACTTCAAAGTAAGGAAACAAGTAAAAACTTATCATGATGCTAGAAGTGACTGCAGTACAGGAGCAGGAAAAGGCACAAATAAGGGTTAGTAAGCTGAAAAAAACGAAGCAGAGGGAGAGAGTTCTGAAGAAAAGCTGAAGGGGTAGAAGAAAGAGGAAATCTGCCCTAAACTGAGAAGTTTTGGACTAGAAGAAAAATGCCTTTAAAATTCTAGTTGTGGTTTTGTTGGGGCATAATTAAAAATGCTTTGTATATATGTATATAATCTCGCATATGGAAGCTATTGTAGCTAATGTAGAAGAACCAATTAAAAGTTAAAATTACCCCCACATATACTAACTTGGGACCCAACAATAAATCCATTTGGTATCACATTAGAATTTCTATTATGGATTAGTTCCAGATTACAGGCAGGATCAGATAATCAATTATTTCAACAGCATTATCCAGTTTAGTTTTTCATAATCACCATTACACATGCATTGACAGTTTTCAATGACTCAAATGTAGATTACAAAAGCATTATGGAAAAAGCTTATTAAATTACTGGATGCATTCTATAGAAATAACTTGTGACTCTTCTGAATGTGAATGCTGTACTTCTTCAGGAAAAAATTACCTGCTACCACAGATATATGTATGATAACAGTAAAGGATCACTACAGAATAGACAATGAATGAGTTCCAAACTAGTGAGTAACAGGTTTTTTTATATAAATCTTATTACTAAAACATTCTAGATCAGGGCTACTTAAGCAGTAAACTCTCGATCAGCTCTGGATGACAATTTTTTCTTAAACCTAAACCAAGGCCCCAAACACGAGGTCTCCCTCCTGTAGGAAATCCCTATTTCTTACCATTCTCTCAACTGTCAGGGAGCAGCCAGCTGCAGCACACAGCCACAGTCCCCAACACAAAAGCAGCAAGCAGCACCTGGCTGGCCTGACAGAGATGGAGTCCGCGTGTGACGTCCAGACAAGCAGATTTCAGCAGAAATTGGCAACATGAAGTAAAAATTGAGTAGTCCTGCTCTAGATAGGTGAAGCTAATTCAGTTTTAAAAGTATCTTCTAAAATGTTATAAATTGATATTTGCATTGAAATAAATTTATCTAAACAATATTCACATTACCTTAAGGAACGGTACAAGATATGGCTGAGGAGATGATTTGAGTTCCGACTGAAGGCGGCCTGTAAATTCTTCTGGATCAATCTTTGCATCCTTCAGGAGGAAGAAACAAAAAAAAGCTAAGAGAGGGCCTATCTTTAGCAGATTTTTGAAGATATGTAACATACAGAATATTTGCATTTTGATGTAGCCCAACTTCTTTCACTTTCACTACAGAAAAAAAAATTGTTATGAACAAAGCAACAGTTTTCAGTATATGTAAATAACAAGCTTAATAGATAACTGACAAAACAAAAGATAACTAAATATTTACCAACAAATCCTGAACCAGAGCTTTCACATTCCGGGACGTTTCTGGAGATGGTGAATTATGAGAAGCAAGTTTTATAAGAGTAGCTAGGAAGTTTTTGCATTTTTTCACATTCTCTTGCATTTCCTGCAAAAAACAAAGAAAACAAGTATCAGATCCATGCTATTTTCCGATCAGGATCAATATATGCTCTAACCACTATCAACAGGGAAAAAAATGAAATTGTTCTAATTCAGGCAGGACATACTTGAAATACATCCACAGTTATTTTACTATTGCTGCTAGTTATGTGATATTTTCTTCACTTCTTTATGTAACTGAACATTATACCTCATGAATACTAACAAAAAAAAAATCAAAGAAATATATTTAATATTTTACAGTCTATTTTGATAAAAAAACCCTTAAATAGGAGAAGTGACACAACAATTTGTTGGCGATGCATTCTCCTTTGAGATGCTCAATATACAATGTACAATGTTCCCCAAGCTATCTGAATTTGTTAAATTATTGATTCAGTATGTTTTTGTACAAAGCAGCCACAGCAGTAAAATAAAATTAGAAATAGTCTTCAAACATCATCATATCTAATCTTCTCTTCATCAGCAGAAAAACAGATGCTTTAATTTTTTCAAGCCATTATTTTTATATGGTGTAATTACAATAAGTAACAGAAATGTTACACTTCAGTGTAACCACAGTTTTGAGGCCCAGCAACATGATAATAATGAAGTCCATAGACTGAAGGCCTGATTGTTCTGTCTACAGAAACAGAATAGTTCTTTTACTACTGACAAGTACATGGCAGGATGGGGAACACTGACCACAAGTGTTCTTTCTCCCTCTCAGAATTTGTATCCTATTTAGCTGAAAAAGGGAAGGATTTCTTGTTTGTGAAGTAATTGTTCCATCTTGGGAAGTGTGCTTGCATGAAGGAGAAGTTCCTTCTGCTTCTGAATAGACCTGAGAAGTTCATAAAATACTAGGAAAACCAAGTATCTAATATTTTAAAACTTACCTGTGATACAACTGTAGTTCCAGGTACAGGAGAGCTTGGTATGACCTGGGGCTGTGCTGGTACTTGTGCTGTTGTATGAGGTGGAAGTGGCAGCCGAGGCTGACCTTGGTTTTGTGCTGAAGCTTGAGTTTGTCCACCAGTAATTACCGCAGGCTGTTGAGAAGCTGATGCTCCAGTTGCTGCTGTTGTCTTGAATAAATTTTGAGCACACGTTGTAGCTACTGATACCTATTAATATTTATATTGAAAAAACAGGTAATTATCTTCTTTTAATTCTTCTATTCAACCATGAAGTCCTTGAAAGCCTAACAAGAAAAACTTGTTTCCTTTCAAATACACCCTTACTGATAAAACCAGGGACGTTACTTACTTATTATAACTCTAATTTTGTCACCCTTTACTGAACAGTGAAAGTCCTAATTTAAAATTACCTTTATTACAAAAATAAATGTACTACTAAAAAATGAGTTGCTATTATCCAGCCCTTTAAGATCACCATGATGATGTGACTTCTGTAAACCAATTTTCTGTGTATTTGGCCCTTAATATAAACAAGTCAGTTCCTAATCATCTGTGGTCATTTCATCAGGTTTACAATTATCTTCACCACAGTTACAGTGACAACTCGGATCTAGATGACACAAATGCACTAACATGCGCTTCTCAATGTAACCTGAGCCCAGCAGCAGCATTTATGCTTTTGCACCAGTACAAAGCCCTAGTGAACAAAACTGTCCTGGACCTTGCTGGGCCACATGCAAAGACTGTGCTGCACACTCCTCAACCTTAGAAGGCTGGACAGCTTACCAGGCTGCCCAAAGCACCACAGACACACACACACCATCCAGTTCAGCTCTCATACTTAATCTGACCTAATATGCCACCTTTCCAAGTGCCAAAAAGTCTCAGGCAGACACACCAAACGGGACTGCAGCAGCTAGAGAGCTCAGCCAGGCAGCATGACACGCTGTGTGAAAGCTACCAGGACCTCCCAACCCAGTCTGACTGCAGAGCTTTACTCTGTTTGGGCACAGATCCAGACCAAGCTGACCCAGGCACCTGTGATGCCACAAGTGATGCCGTGGATCCTACGGCACTGCTGACTGTGCAGCAGGCACTGCAGCTCTCGACAGGGAAAAAACATAGCGCAGCATGTCCACCACTGACACAGTATTTGTGAGTCCAGTTGATTTAAGTTTTTTCTTTAAAAAAAAAAGAAAAAAATAATTAAAAAAAAGAGTTTCAAATCTAATCTATACTACCTGTTAACATAGAATCATTTAGGAAACAGTAAAAAATAAGATCTAGGCTACCACTAAGCACCTGCATAACACAGTCTGACTATACATTCATTATTAACTTCTGGGATTGTGTTTGCGATAAAAGCAAACATGAACATTAAAATTCACTTTCAAAAGAACATGTAATTACAAACATCCTTTTCTTCACCCATCTTCTGCTTTTTATATTCTTACTACTTACTGTGGTATGTGAAAGAATAGAGCCTGATGGCAGAGTCGCAGCGGACGTAGCACTGACAGGTGTAGCAGTTGATTGAACGACTTTGGCTTGCACTGGAAGTCCCAGGCGGACAGTAGATGTGGCTACAGAAGTTGGTTGCTAATAAAGGAAAAATAAGCATTTTATTATTTTTTTCCTCCTTAGCAACTTGATCACCAAGACTTCTTAATAATAGTGATTACATGGATAATCATTAACAATGCAAAAAAACAAAAGCAGTAATAGGTTCTTAAATATATATTCACAAATAATGCAAAAATTAGCTTTCTTATGTTCAACAATATGTTTGCAATATTTCTCCTAAACATTATTTCTCATACAGATATGAATAAAAGAGTACAAAAAATATGATGTGACCTGTATAAAATTCATGTTACATTGATGTATTAGTTCGGTTGTAACACTTATATGTCAGTATTCACCAATATTTGAGTTTATAATTGCCAGTACCATATACTGGTCATTTTGGTATTTATACTGGTCTTTTCTAGTGCTCCTTCCTAACAAAAACTAATATGAACAGAAAATTCAGACAGCAGAAAAATATTTTCAAAATAATTTCAGATTAAATTATACAGAAACTAACTTGCACAGAAACAAAGTCTAAGCATTTTGAGAATCTCTGTCATAGAATGCACACTCTGTAATCAGACAGCAAGTGGAACGTTAAGTGCAGACAAAGGAAAACGACTGGCTTACAGCCTTTCACTCAGAAGCACATCCTACCACTCAGCAAATTTGTCTCATGCAGCAAACATACTAATTGTTTTTGCAATTCATTTTAATTGGGAGAGAGACTGAAAACTCTTACCATCACACAAAAGGGCAAGATTTAGGAATAAAAAAATGTTATTTAATTCTACAAGAATGTAAATACCATTATGAAAGAAATACATCACACAATATGGTAATTATGACAGAAAGAAAACCACTGGTTTTTAAAAATGAAGGCCCCACTGGTCTCTTATAACTTGCATTTATTAACATTTGCACACAAGCACATACCTGGAAAAGACAAATTTTCTAAGCGGCTGGAGTAATAAATCATGGACAATATCATTTCTCACAAGATAAAACTATTTTTTCTTGATTTACATTTTAAGTTATGTCTCTATAATTAATATTTTTATGAAGAATGGCTTATTTTAGATTCTTACATTGTCTATTAAACCTACATAAAATACTTCTTCAAAGAACATCCAGTATACTTAGGAGATCTCCAAAAGGAACAGAGGCCCAGGCAGGCATTCAAAGCCCCAAGCATTCCTTACAAATCAGTCCAGCAACATCATCTACTGGATATCAATCTTCTGTACTTGGGGAAAAAAGAAAAACAAAAAAACTACCTGACATCTGAACAAAACCTTTTTTTTCTTTGGATAGCTTTCAAGACTTTTAGAATCTTGACTAGGGATGTCTTCCATACTGAGAGAGCCTAGAGGCAATAAACAGCATCATCATGAATAGGTAGAATTGTCTGGTTTTTTGGAAGAAGGATTATATAAGCTTTTTCTGTTTTTAAATACCAACACCTCTTTTCTCCACTGTAAAGAAGCTCACTTGCTTTGATTTCCTTAAAATACCAGTTGCATGAAACTATATTTACCTGATGAATGTTTGCATTTAAAAACATAAATACTGCATATCTGGTTCGCTTGCTTATAATCGGCATTTCCAACCTAAAAATACAGCATGCCTGTGTTATCTGCCCCCTTCTTGTCAGTAAGTGCTTCCAGAGGTGAGGATTTACAAAGCAAGCAGATAACCAGGCAAACTTCTGGCAGCTACTCAGTTCCAAGAAAGATGTGCAGACAGAAATCCGCAAATACATAGCTCGGACTGCTAGCTAGAGAATTTTTCTCAGCTAACAAATGCCCACCATTCAACACAGGAACATATCTGAAAACAAAACTGCATATAATTAAAATATAAAATTTCAGTATCATAACAGTATATCATCCAGCTAAGTATGCAATACATTCCACACAGAGTATTCCACTGTGCCAGACCAGGGGAGCAAACTGTGCAACACTACGACTAAATTCAGATGCAGTTTTAAAAATCAATAGTGACAAAAGCCTTTGATACAAAATGGCAGTAAAGTCTATTAATGTGTTGGATATGAAGAAAAAGCCTTATTACACAACAGTTTACTAACGTGGTTCCTAAACTCATAAAAATTAAAAAGGTAAGTATGAAATGAGTGGATGAGAAACAAACACAACAAGGAACTAGCCTAGAGAAATTCTTAAGTATCATGGAAATTATCTTCAAATGACAGCTACAAGCTGCCAGAAGACACTATAAGGACTCCCAAGACAAATACTTCAAGAAGAACTGGTAAAAACTATTTAGAAACAAATAGTTGTGTTTCCTATGAAAGGAAAGCTGTAAACAGATCTCATGAGAATTCCATCAAAAATAAAAACAAAAATTATCAACATTATATTAAAAAATCATAACCCAACATGTCAAGCTCCTGCTGGAACAATCTAAAAGACTTTATTATGTTCTTTAAAGAAAAACTGCTAACATTTGGTATGATGCTATTAAATTCAAAAATTACCAAGAGAGACTTAGAAATGAATTTATTTCCAAATGTAACTCTATTATTTTTTATTAGACACATCAGGTATTTACACGTCTCCTAAACATATGAAAGTTATGTTTAAGAGGCTTTTTCCCTGTACTCAGACATTAACAGGCAGGAAATTAGAACATGAATGAACACGGTATATAATCTCCCACCAAGCTCCATGGGGACACTTAAGAATGCTTAAGACAGCCTTTTGTATACAGACTTGAGCTGGCTCTGTCCACAGAGAGAGTTCAGACATTGTAAGTGGAGCACAGCACAGTTCTACTGTGGAAATAAAGATTTTAAAATAGATCTCACTCACATCTTGCCAGCTTGGAGGGGGGGATGTCCCAAAGCTCATTCTGCCTGCGCAAGTAATGTAGACAATGCAACTGACTCTGGTTTCAGGGTGCAATAAGTCACTTCCACAAAGGCAGTCAGTGCAAATTATAATTGTTCACAGAAGTCAATATGGAATTACTCTGTGTCCTGTAAATTCACTCCCTAAATAACTACATCTTAGCTTTCCTATGTAGACTTTCTCCCCAAAGCTCTGGATCCATGAATAGAGAGGCAAAGTTCAAGGCGTAAACAGGAGCGAATTGCATTGTACCTGCTGTGCACAAACAAGCTGCCTCTATATTCAAAGGAATATACACGGCTGCATTTGAAAAAGCAGGCCACTTGAATATGGAGAAAATACAATAAAACATCCAGGGATTATTTGTCACTGCCAAGGCAGGACTACAGCAGTTTTAGGGACTGCATTCTGTATTCACAGCTTTATAAAATCAAGACAATTTAAATTGCAATAGATTAGTACACTGATATATGTAAATCCTTGTGGTACACTTGTATTTTGTACTATAGTACCACCTACTGATGAACACTCAGGGTACCAGCAACACAGTCTCTGCACTACAAAGCAAGAGAGCTTACCTTTAACAAGTACGTTGCACATACCATTTCACCATCAGTCCTGTCAATAAACTTGGTCACTATCACCCACAAAAGGAAGAAAGAAAATACACAAATAGCACTTGAACAATGTTAACACAGAAGCAGAGGCAAGTTTATCACGATACACATCACGACACCTCTTTCTGCGTCTTCCCGTACACGGCTTCACCAGGTACTACGCAAAACTCATTTTTGGCAGAATATAACCTTTAAGCTTAGATTTAAAATCTGAAATAAAACTCAATTTTAATCATGAATCCAGCAGACTTCTTACAAACAAAATAGGCCATGCTAAGATGCCCTGATGCCTCAAACAATGAAAAACAGTGTTTAACAAAGAGAAAACTAAGGTGGGATCGCAGACACTGGCAGAAGCATAGGCTAAAGGTCAAACTCGGTAGCTCATTTTATAGTAACTAATTTATACAACCTTTCTTACAGGCATGGCTGGTAGCTCTACCTACTATTAAGGCATCACAGCACTCCCCACTACCAAATTCTTGTTTTCTGATACTTAAAATTCTGTCAGATTTCTGAAGAGTTCATGGAAAAACTTCATACGCTTATTGACTGCTTCTCAATTCTTTTGACTATGGTTCATCTGGAACACGCACTTCCAATGTCAGTTGCAGAGCAATTTGTATGTCAGGGATCTGACTTCTTCACTCTGGTAAAAATACAGCCAAATTGAGCCAAAGTACTAAACTTTTAAAAACCTGACATTCACACACAATTGCAGAAAATTACTTAAGGCAGAATCTCTAACAAGTCAGCCAACACAGGTAGAACCATCATTGCCACCACGGTTCTGGGACACCACAGCATTGCTGGAGTCAAGCATCAGAACCCAAAGCAGGGAGACGCTGCTGTGTTCTTCATATTCATGATGTGCCTTTTCTGTTCACACCTGAAAAACAACAGGGGAAGAAGACACAGGACTGGGAGCAATTAGGCAAGCTAGGCAGAGGAGCTTGGGGACACCAAAGAAAACCTCCAGAAACCAGGGGTTCTAAGTCCAAAACCCCTGCCTCTGAAGTCTCAGCATCCTGTTGGTGTAAGCAAATACCTATATAATTCACTATCAAAGTACTTTCTCCTTCTCTGGTGAAGTGGCTGGTCCATCTATAATCACTAGGATTCATATAAAGAATCTGGTGGATAAAAAGCAGATTAATTTTGGCGCTACAATTAGATTCCATCCCTGCCTCAACTGCTCAGTGCTTGTGCTGCATGCAACTACCGATAATCTATTGTAATCAATACTCTTAAGCCATATATTTATGAGTGGACAACTTCACTTGTGGGGTTTGTGACCAGAAGTGGTCATGGCTGCAACTGAACACAAAAAATTAACCAGTATTTTTTAATTTAATATTTAAAACAGAGAAAATCAGGCTCTGTTTTCTACTTATAAAAAGAGGCTAATAATCCCCTTAACTGCATTGTTGAGAAAGTTGCTACAAGGTTCAGCTTCACAAAAAAGCCTGCTTGGTTATTAATTCCCACTTCAGAGGGGGGCTTAGATAATATGCAGCAAATAAGCCTGAAGCAACCCACTGAACAGTGGAGAAAAAAAATATTACATAATTCTTCATTAATTAAGACTGTCCAGCCTACACACTGTAGAAATGGAAAAAAACGCTAGTATGTGGTCATGCAACATAATGTATATGCACATGGGAGCCACTATTAGATTGCTCAGGAACCTTCTTTATAGCATTTCCTCATCTTTGCATGTTTAATTTTACAGCTTTACTAATGTTTTGAGTGTTTTCTAAGAAGTTTAAAAAGATATGTTAATGCTATGAAAATGTAAAAAGTAGAACTTGTAAGTAGCAAGAACTTATTATCTGCTTATGCAGAAAAGATTCACACACCACAAAGGAAGGAAAATGGTTTTGTGGTTAAAGCATAGTCAAGACCACTCATTTTTTACTTTCACTGGCCTTTCAACCTACCTGCCCCACTAACACAAATGTCTTCTCCAGAATATTCCACAAGAAGCCCACAAACTGTCTATACAAAAGAAATAGTACAGAATAGCTTATTTTATAATATTGGTAATGCACGTCAGGCAACAACAAGGACTTATCAATTTGCTTAAAATTTCTGAAAAAAAGTAAAATAATCATTTGTCAGAAAAGCAGAAAGGGTGTGGAAAAACAGTTTAAAAAATTAAAATCAACAAACAAGACAAAAATTACCAAAACTAAAATACTAAATTAAAAAACAGACACTGCTGAGAACACAGGCAGAGCGTATTATCAGAACTATCTCACATTTGAAAGGCTCCACTTCAGCAAGAACAGCAGCTTGTGAAACATCAGCCAAGTTTAGAACTGCTCTCAACATCACATGTGATGGCAAAGACAAAGCTGCTGTTGTCTGCATCAAACATATTTCATAGCAAAATCATAGCCGCTTCCAGAGCAGGTGATTCAGCATTTTCACAAGTTCAAAATACTTTCTTTTTTTAAAAAAAAGGATGGTAAAGTGAAACTTAACAGAAGGTGAATGTCAAAACACAGAAAACAAATCAGTAAAGTTTATATCATGAACTTGATATTCTGAAGAGCAGAAGTCAGAAAAACACCTAAAGCAAGAAAAAACAAACCTAGAGAAGAACTGTCATTCTCTTAATACATCCATATACATTGATTGGACTATTTATGCAATTAAAAAGAAAACTCACGTGATTGGTAATCGTATTTGTAGCAGAAGAATTGTTAGGTGTCCCACTTAAGTGCCTAAGTATTTGGACTAAATCATCAAACTTTACACATAACTTAACACTACCTTTTCTGATGGTTAAAAACATATAAAGCAACTTAATGCTGGAAAACATATTTTGAATCCAACTTGAAACAAAAACATTAGTAAACTCTGAGACCAAATCAATTTTCAGCAGCAGTCTCACAAAAATTCCAACACACATTGTTTCACCTGATTTGAAAGTTCCAATAACAGATATTCCATAATAAAATATTATGGGACAGGTTAACATTGGTCTTTCCTGTGCAATACTCACTTTATATTCTCGGTGTACAGCAGTACTTTAATTTTGTAACTAACATAAAACAATTTTAATTAAAAATAATTTATAATAAGTAACTTATTTTTTGGTTATGAATGTAAACCCAAGTGGGTATTAAGATACTGAAACCACTACATGAAGTCTGTATCAAAAGCATGAAAAGCCATAAACTGTACAAATGAAAAATGTAGATAAACAAAAGAAACTCACCAAAGAAAAACTAGATGGCAGCACCTACCTATTTTTCATAATTTCTCAAGTGTTAGCTTCAAAACAAGATATGGAGGCAAAAAATTAACGTAATCTAAATAATCGGTTTTAAAAGACTTATGAATTTACTTATCTCTGAAGAATATAGTAATGCAACCAAACTCACGCTTCTTTTACCTCCTCGTAATACAAGAATCCAGAATGAAATTTTCTAAGATCAACTGAACTTCCACCAAATTATAGCTTGTTTCCTAAAAATCCTGTACCTTAACTAAGATCCCACCACAGATAAAGTTTTGGTAACATTAATAACTGTTTAATATTCAGCTAAAATTAATGTCAATCAAAAACTAAAAGGAAACTAAAATAATGAAGATAAAATCATTGAACTAAAATTATGCACAGTTAAACCAATGTTTGTTTTAATAAAATAAAAAATATTTTGGTGTTTAAGTACGTTTTTTCAAACAAGCATGTTATGACTGAAAATGCATTCACAGTACAACAAAATTGCACTTCTTAACGCATCAAAAGATTATTATAATCTTCGGTAAGACCGAGCACTTCAATGTAAAATATAGGATGTCAATTTTAAAAAGTCAACTCTCTGGCAGCTGCACCAAGAAGATGAATTTATATTCACTATCTGAAAAATATTTTTTTAATATACTTAAATATTTTGCAATACTTTTTCCCTAAAAAAAAAATCTTCAGTTAGCTGTAGTTAATATCCCCCCATTACAGTCCTCTACAGTCTTATGACTGAACCTAAACTAAAACTATTTTATCGTACAATTGTACCTATTCATGCTTTTCTTGAACATTTTACTTAAAGATACCAGAAAGACTCTAAATGTAAAAGATCATTAAATATCAAGTACATCTTCCTATTACAGGCACTTCTCTCAATTAATGCTTTCTCTGTACTGTTTGTTACTTTCCTATTCTGATTCTTCTGACTGAATCCATCTCACTACTTCTGACCCTGTGCTTCAGATATAGTACATCCTTTTGAGACACATTTCCATGCTCCAGAGCCTTTGAGTTTGGCATTAAACTGACCAGAACTGAGACCCTTCCTACCAGGAACTTGCTTATCCTGATTAGCCCATTTTCCAGAATTCCATTAGGAACTGACAACAAGTAGATTTTATTCATATTTTACACAGCAGCAATTGAAAGCACCATGAGTAAACACCTAATCAAAGATCACTCCATCTCACAGTTGAGAACAGAACCCAAGTCTTTCTTTCAAAATGAATTTCCCTATCTTCTTCCAAGAGTCTAACGTAAAATTGTCCCCAAAGGTGTACTACATTTGCTTACATCCTCTACTCCTAAAAGCTGCAAAAAAATGAGACAAAGGTATTATAAACAATAGAAGTTAAACAATAACTTCAATAGCAAAGCTAAGCACTCAAAATGTAAGAAACATCAGATTTAAGTTTGCTGTGCAACATCAATTGTGTGCCTTGATTGCCTAGCTGAAGCTTTTATCTTTGTGCATTTATCATGCAAAGACTGTAATACACTGCACATGTACAGAAGAGATTAATGTAGGATGAACAGGAAGTTATGGATCTTAATCCTACTGAACTTTTGTGTTTGGCACTGCAACCAATTTTTATTTTTTTTTAACTTGGGAAGGGAAGAGGAATAACTGTATCAGTTCCCTAGAAAGGTAAATACTACTGTATACAGATATTTGACTTCTGAACCTTCAGCAATGCAACAAGTGAGGATAAATCCTGTCTTCAAGGAAAGCATTATCCTAAACCCATACACTAAATCCTAAGGGAAAACAGACTACACTTGCTCTATCTCAGCAGCTTCCATTGTTCCTACAGAAAGGCCGTTCCTTCCTCACACTGTCCTGGATCTAAGCCCATCTACTCAAACTAGAGGAATTTTCATGGGAAATCTTATTTGTTTTCCTCCAAAATAACTGGGAGAAGATCTACCAAATGATGGTCCTGGGATATGGAAAGAAAATCTTGTTATACTCTAGGGCTACAGAAGCAGTTTAGATCTGCACAGCTCTGTATGTATCGATCAAGCCAATCTCACTTAAGAACATCTAAACCATTTCCTTACTTTCCCCTCCTCCTTTTTTCAGAGTGAAGGAGAAATTACTTAGCTGTCAAGGGGAGAAATTCAAAGAGTTTTCAAATTTAGATTAATACTTCAGTAATTTTCAGATGATCTTTCTTGGCATTTTAAAAAAGGTAATTCATAATTCATTTTATATTCTCCAGTTATCACTCTCAATGCTTCTTAATGAGTTGCCAAAAGTAACTGCCATCTTTTCCAACTACTTTGGCGTGGTATTTAATGACCTGTGTTTTACATCTAACTACAGAGCTCATAACACACTTTCTTAACACAATAATTATTTAAAGTGTATATACAAATTAACTAGAACACTGAAAATCACTTAGCTGAGTAACTTGTGACACTTGACACTGGTTAAAAATTGGGACAATCTGAAGAAAAGCAACCATAACACTTACAAACCACGAGAGCTACAGCTTTTCTGAGACACATCACACATTCTTTGTAGTACGATATTACTTCCTAGAATGCTTATGGCAGACTGCAAATTTCCACCTGCACAGACTTTCTACACAGGCAAAAGCAAGAGTAAAACACAAACTCAGTGACTGAATTACATCACTAAATTCTACATATTTAATGCATCTTGCATTTTAATCCAAATAAAGCTATCTTAAAATAACTGAATAAAAACATCATGGTACACGTAATGAGCTCTGCACAGTAAAACAACAATCATCACTGACTTATTGGAGAGATGGGTATTTGATGTTCTAGAGGTTAAAACTGCACAGCCTGCAACATCCATCAATCTTGCAAAATATTTTACAGGACTCAAGCAATTAATGTTTATATTCTGTCTGTCCTGAGCTAACAGTACACACAATTTTTCTGCGTTTCAGTCACAGTGGAGACTAGACTCTTGAATATTTACTTTATAGACATAAAAACATAAGGCTATTTTCCATAAATTTTAAATTTCTACTGAAAATTTTAATTGACAGAATTTAGCTTTCATCATAATTTGATTCTGAAATTTAAAAAAATATTATAAACTCAGTGAAAAAAGTTTTTTTCAGTACACACAACTTCCTGTATTTTAGAACTTGATTCTTTTTCTGGATTAATCATTGTGACTACTCAAACAACTGACATTTCTAAAACCTTTGCATAGTATTTATCATTGGACATTTCCCCAGTAAACCAATGAATAGGTGCTGGTCATAAACATTTCATTAGATCTATCTAATGAAATAAAAGTCTAGTGTCTAGTTCTGATATGATAAACTTTTACAATTTAAACCTTAATCTGATTTTAAAAGTCTATCAACCACCATTTTAAAAGAACACACTAAGGTCAAACATACAAAATATAAGTACTGGAAAAATGAAAGAAGAGTCTGCAGACCCCATGCAGAGTCATGGAAGTTCAATGTATTGAACTATGTTCAATCAAATTCCCAAGGACAATATTAAATATTTTTTATCCTTGTTACTTACAACAAATAAAGAAATGATGCAGTACAGTTTGGGCAGTTATCACAAAAATATGTCAAAGGAGATTAAACCTGACAGCTACAATTCCATGTTTCTAATCCCATCACACTAAAATAATCAAATTTTTGCATCCTGTAAGACATTTATGATTCGTAAGGCCTTACTGGTTTCCTCTATTCTCAATTTACTAGCATTAACAAATATTTGTAAAGGAGTATCTACAATGCAGTAGAACTCTGCACAAGAACAGTTACATCTTTCTAACACCTAAACTCCTTCGGATTTTAGGTATCTCTATAAACACGTGAACATGCAGTATCCTCACAGGTTTATTTTTATATAAATACAGCAAGTCAGACTATACTTTTTCTGCAACCTTAACTGCTTCACATAACTAGAGAACAGCTGCCTGAGGCCAGTGTGATCAACTTCCAACATTTGCTGAGCACACATCTTTAAGGTTTTCTTTGAGATCCAAACTCCAGACTTCTAATAAAGACTGAACACACACAGCCAAGCAAGTCGGTCTACATTTTTGTATGCTTCCTAAGATTCTATGTACAATAAAGGTGTACTCCTCAAACGTTTTCAAGCTAGACAATTTGTTAATATTTAATTTGCTATGAAAGTTTCCACTCTGAATTTTAATTCTGTATGCTGGCCACAGCAGTTAAAAGTTACATGAAAATTAACAGTATGAAACCGAAACAGCTAAAATGAACTCATTTCAACAGATTGAGATCATATTCTTGATACGTCTCACCTCACAATTTCTGTTTTGCATTTATGCTATGCACTTGCCTTAGAACCCACTGCTACAATGAGTGCTATACAGTCCCTCGTAGTCACTACTGAAGAATCAATTGTGCTTATTTACAAAGAAAGCCCCAAGCAACCAAAGACAGACGTACAAACTGAAAAGAACTTGTCTGGACTTTTGTTGTCATCAAACGAGTAAAAAAAAAAAAATTATCTCTCTTTATTTTTCCTGAAATACATTTATCTTTGAAGGCTTCTATGTATCTTTTTTTCTAGGTATCACAAATTTAAACATTAAACAGCTGTCTTTTCTGCCAAGAGTTCTTTTATGAATTCCATCCAATACCACACTCACCTCTTTTCTGAGAGCATAAAGTTCTTCAAGTGTTTCCAGCCTTTTACTTGTGTCTTTCCTGAGATACATTCCACTGAGCTACGATCTTCCTAGTGACACATGTTTCTAAAACTTACATTCTAGTTTACTACTCTGTGTTTTAGATTGCCTCACATCAGTAATTTGTTTTCAAGTCTCCAATTTTATTCTGGCTTCCTTCTCTTCTGAAAAGTTTATCATTGTTTTCAGTTTTGAATTAAACTTCATAATCTTTTAGACCACAGATATGGTGTAATACACAAAGCATATAATGGGACACTAATCAAATGTTAAACACTGGGAAATACATGTTTAAGTTGTTTCAAGAAACCTATACAACATTCAGAAAATTATAAAGACACCCTCTTCATCTCTTTCCACTCAGAATTACTTACCACTTCCGCAAACAAAGACCTTAGGCAAAACTACCTTAAACTCTGACTATTAATATTATTATGGCACTACTCCTCTGTACTAACATCCAAAGATGTTTGCCTCTACATTTTAGTAAGATAGCTCAGCCCCAAATGGCCCAAAGCTAAACAGTCCCCCTACAAAATTTTAAACCAATGCAGCCTACCAAGTAATCAAAAACCAATACATCTTCACCCTTGAAAACAGATCAGCTACAAGTTGAAATAAACACACCACTGAAGAGTCTGGGATAGGAAAGCACACTATCCTGTCAATCTATATAAAAAAGGAAATGTAGTCATAACACAGACAAAACTTTACCTGTAGACAGATCACATCCAGAGGTGAATCAAAGGAATTAAATCTTTACTTTGAATAAAGTATATTAGAAAAGTTAATTACTGCAAATGCTTGTATTGATTATACTTGGCTTTTTCCTTCCTAATTCCTAGTGAAATCTAGCCATCCTGTGCATCTGTCCAGCATGCTGGGATATCACATCACAATGCTTTTGATTCAGAGGAACAAGAGGCGCTTACTGAACCAGTGGTATGCAGTTCAAACTAAGTTCTGGCTGAAACTGAGCCTTCTAGCATCCAATGATCTCACAGTCTGAACAAGGTCTTGAGAGAGTCTATAAAGTAAGTATTTTCTGAAATACAAAAAAAAAAATCCTAGGCTTCAGAAAATAAACTGAATTTTAATAAGTATTTCTTGCCTTCACAACAAAAAAGGGAGAAAAGCGTATTTGTAAAAACCTATAAGCTAATAAAGTGTGAAACAGAGGAAAACGTAATGCACAAAAGTCAAGTGAAATTAAGCCAGACATACCTGAGTTGTTGACAGGCGAAAAACAGGGCCAGTTGTGGGCACTGAAAGTCTGGGTGAAATGCTGGTAGGACCTTGTCCCTGTGTTTGTACTTGAGCCTGCATTTGAGCCTGCGCTAGAGCCTGCTGTGGCACCATTACAAGCTGTCCAGCATCCGTGCGCACCAAGACCATACCTGATGGAAACAAAGTAACAATAACTATAGAATAAAGAATAACATGAAGAATAATAAAGAACTGCCTAACTGCAGATTACAGAATAAAATTAATGTATAGCACTGTACTGTAATTTTTTAAGTTATTCTGGTGTAACATGAGATTTTATTTCAAAGAAGAAAAGGAGCCTCTACTAGTAGACAAAAACTAATACCTAATTCAGTTTGGAATTAAAATAACTGCAGCTTATGGATAACAGTGATGAAAAAAAAGTCACTTGAGGGTACAGGCGTACAGCAACTTTCAGCAGTCTAGCCAGGGTCAGCAGAGTAAAATTAGAAAGATTCATTAAAAGTAAACTATGACAACAATCCAGTAGCTGAGAACAGAATTCAGTATGAACATACCAGGGACAATGACACAACAGCTTTACTAAAACAACAGCTTTAGGGGATGTGCACATGCAAACATTAGGCCAGACACATTTCTGAGTATCCAGTATTTGAGATTTAGTTAATTGTTGTACATTAACACATGGATTTATTTGGCACCCACAACCACTGTACTGGGAGGCACTACCTGTGGTTTAGACATCAAGAAAAAAAGTATCATCATACCCAGAGAACCAACACAACTACTCCTTGGCATAAAATTGTACAAGTGCAGATATTTTAGGAAAACACGAAAGGAATTGTTTTCAAATTAACAGAGTACTTGGCAAGTGTCTTCTAAGACTTTCTGGAAGTAAATCATAATATTTTCAGACTATTTTCTAGTAACACATTTCACAAATAGAGGCCACATACACAACACAGCCAGTGCCATCAAGTTTTTGCCTTAAGTGTTACTGGCCTAAGTTTTCCACAATCAGCAGGATAGAAAAGGGGAGACAACAGTTAAATTGGTCCCTGGATCATGTGGAGCTTCACACTTATTCAAGATCACTGCAAAGCACGTGTGATGTGCTCCTTCTAGTTCTCTCAGAATTACACAGTTCCCCAGACAGATTATTTGACAAACATTTCCAAGTTAGTTTCAGAATACATTTTAATAATTTAACCTACATAAGATACAACATAGGATACAATGAGTCTATAAACAGAAAAAACATCTTGCCTGTAACTACTGGAGAACCAAAAAATAAGGATCTAGGAAGTTAACTTCTATTCTGCTGGTAAAGTTAGTAGACGTCGTTTCTGCAACTTATCTCTATGTGCAAACTGCTTCATATATATTTTTAACTTTTAAGAGAAAATAAAGCAGGTAAAAGCTTACATCCACTTCTAATTATTAGCTTCCCAGAAAAAAAAGAAGTCTCAGTAAATGGACATGGTTTGCAACATACCGTGAGGATAAAGAAATTTGAACAGCATTATATCAAGCAAGTAACAAATTTCAAAAGTACCTTATACCAATAAAGTTTATCTTTCAGTGTGTGACATAGAAACACAAATCCCAGCCTTGGGATGAACAAGTGAGGGAACTGCAGCACAGTAAAAGCCCTCAACTCACGTAGTCGTAGGTGCTCCCAACCAACCATGACTGCTAAAAGCACAAAGAGAAGGCAAATTTCTGCCACCACAACCTAAAGACTTGTGCAAATCAAACTTTAAGGTAAAAGGCATACAGAGCTACAGCAAGAACCACATCTAAAAGACATAATCCTAATTCTCTTTCAAAGGCCAGAGAGAAATTTGTAAAAGAAGACGGGGGGTGGGAACCTACACCCAGAAAGATAACTTTTTTTTTTTTTTTTTAAATATAGCATTTGAGGTTCACTAGCCCTGCAAGCACCAAACCTCAGAGTTTGTAATTGTACAGAATTCTGTAAACAGATGATGTATTTGATATATGCCATTCCTAAACCATCTGGACACACAAAAATCAGTACGTGGCCAACTGGCCAAACAGGTACTGCTCCTCCGATTATGTTGAGAACCTTGTATAAAAATCCTCATAGGATAATGCCTACCATGCATTAAAAAACACAGGCTCTACTTGCATTACACTGATTCACAGGTGGTTAGTTAACCAATTTTCTCAAACTCATTCTGAATTTAAAAAATTCGAATGAAGAAATTAATTGCAACATATGCCACACAGTTTCAATAAAATCTGCAGATATAATTACCACTAAAGATGCACAATTTTTCACATATTAATGTTATGTTTTAATCCAGTTTGAAGGACTTTACATTTCTTTTACTGAACAATATGTACAAATTAGAATCTGGTTAAATTATGAGATTAATTTTTCCTTACTGTCAGCCACGTAAAGATGAAACCCACAACTTACAAGTATTATGTGCTAAAATAACTTATTCTCACAAACTGATTCTAAATTTCTACTTTAGACAGAAGTTTACAATGAGTTTTCAAATTAATTATAAATGATTCACTCATTTAAAAAGTAAAAACTCAAAAATAACATTGTATTTTCTGAATACCTTAATCGTAGAGCATACTATCTTCATGCTTATGCAAATTTAATGAATTTCAAACTGCCTTATAATAAAATAAAATTATAACATTCCACAGTACTATTTCAATAACATTTTCTAAACCTTGGACCAGATTGCTCTCAAGGGCTCTGTTTTCTGTTTGAAAATTAAGTAGCAGAACAAGTATTAAGTATTGACAAAATAAGCTTCAGAAACTGTATGCAAAGTTACAATACACACATTATCATCTGTATATATTAACTATCAAACAGATTAACAACAGGAAATTGGAAGCTGAAGGCACTAACAGTCTGAAAAGCAACCTCTTATCTGTTTTAAGTTAGTTAGGTCTTCATGAAACCACTGAGCTTTATCTGGCTGGAGCATTAGAGTTTGATAAACTATGGACAAAGACACAACTACTAAAAGTCCACTCAGAAGCAAGCTTGTACACCATGACATTTTTGCTCCACTTATCTTGGTTAATATATTCCACTATTCTTGGTTAATAATCCACTATTTTAAGAAGTACGGTGGAAGAAATAAATTTCTGACTACATCAATATTTCCATGTATTATCATTCTATCAATAGCAAAAAATAAAAATTAGTCCAAATTTTACATCAAGAAAGCACAAAGTTAACAACTTTCTGCAACACAAAAATCTACGTAGGGGACCACAGAACCCTTCAAAATTTCAGATGAAACAATACACAGAGTAGGAACCACTAGGATGAAGAGATGCTGTTTTGGTTAGTTAGGAACCTTGCTGAACTTACATTTTTAGTCATGAAAGAAACTAGAAGGACAACAGACAAGATGCAACAGTTCCTTGAGAGTTAGAAATAAAAGCTGGTGATGTAAAGACTGCCCAGGCACAGTGGAGAATGACACCACCACACTTACAGAAACCAAACGTTTTAGATTAAATTACACCAATTAGCCTGTGTCTTGCCACCTGGCTCACAGCAGAAGACACACTTCGAAGAAGGAAAACTTTAGAAGACTATCAATCAAGAGTAAAGCAAAAAATTAAGTCAGTCTTTCAAAACACATATAAAACTACTCTAACACTCCAGCTTTTCATCTCGTGCACAACTGCTCACTGCACCATCAGACAATGACTTACCGTGACTGCCGCTCTCTCCCGAACACACAACAAGTAACTCATCGACCAAGAGAGTCATTTCTACCAGCCCCCGCCCGTCCCGGCCCCATCACACCCCCATTAACGGCAGCCTCTGCGAGGCGTCGCCCTCAGACAGGTGCCTCCTCTTTTGTTTCCAGCACAGCGAGCAGCGCGAAGAGGACAACTTGGGGGGAGAGAAAAAAAAAAACAACAAAAAAACCCACCAAA
>NW_010289419.1:0-5331 GCF_000700745.2 Antrostomus carolinensis
CCAACTCACAACATTCTAGGATTCGATGATACGAGACTCATCTGCAATGCCAAAAATCACCTCATACAATGTTTCATCAGATGTAGTATGTACCTTAAGGATAGAATCAGCACTAAAACCCAAGATTCCCTCACCCAAAGTAAGCAAAGGACCAGTTTTGTATCAGTGTCACCCACCTGGCTAACGGATGAAACCATGTTTTTGTTTTGTTTCAGACATAAGAGAGAAAGCAAGCACCACACTCTTCTTACTGGAATTGTAGATTACGACATCTCATCCATTTACCATCTTGAGTGTTTGAAATTATACTTCTAAATAAATCCTCTGACTTTCACAGCAAGTAAACATAGTATCAGTACATCAGCAATTCCAGCAGGTATGCCACCCATTCAGATGTCAATGCATAAAATGAGCAAATTAAGTTGGAAACACTGGTCTTAGCACACAGAAGCAAGCAGGTAGCAATCTAGTGACAGGCATAAATCAAGTCTTCTACTTACTTTGGTGCCTTAGACAAATCTCTTAACTTTCTTGTATGTTGTTCCTCCATCAGGTAACATGGCAAACCATTGCGCTCGTGCTACAAGAATATGACTGAGGATTTCATCTGTGTTTTTGAAAAAGCCTTAAAATTTTCAGATTAATATTATTTGGGGACTTCTGATGAAAACAGTTCTACAACTGAAAAAAAATTCTGTTATCTCAGTCTCAAAAAAACTCTCTACTACTGATAGGTCAGACTCTTCCGTACTGAAACAACATATACATTTATATCCCATGATATATGCTACTGTCACTTCATAGAATCCCAGACTGGTTTGGGTTGGAAGGGACCTGAAAGCTCATCCAGTTCCAACCCCCCTGCCAGCAGTAGGGACACCTTCCACTAGACCAGGTTGCTCAAAGCCTCATACAACCTGGCCTTCAACACTTCCAGGGAGGAGCAGCCACAGCTTCTCTGCCCAACCTGGGACACTGTCTCACCACCTTCACACCAAACAATTTCTTCCCCACATCTCATCTCCATCTCCCCTCTTCCACTTTCAAGCCATCACCCCTTGTTCTGTCACTCCCTGCCCTTGGCCAAAGTCCCTCCCCACCCTTCCTGGAGCCCCTTCAGGTACTGGAAGGCCACTAGAAGGTCTCCCTGGAGCCTCCTCTTCTCCAGGCTGAACAGCCCCAACTCTCTCAGCCTGTCCTCACAGGAGAGGTGCTCCAGCCCTCGCATCATCCTCGTGGTCTCTTCTGGACTCGTAAAATACTGTTTGAACAAACAGTCTCAATATAGCAAAAACAAACTAACGAAAACTAAAGGTCATGATTCCCTTGAGTGCCACATTTGATTTCTTCTAATCTATTTAATTAATGTTTCTACCAAAAATTAAATCCTTAGATGATTCTCAACTGGGTGATCTAAGCAGCTTGAAGAGTTAATTGAAAAATGAAGTTCGTAATTTTTATTGGGCATGGGGAAAAGCAAGAGAATCGATTCATTCATTCAAGACCTTCACAGCACTATTTGGAACATAAAAAGAAACCTGAAAGAAGCAGCTTGACTTTCCACACTAGGTTCACAAAGGGATTTGGGCACTTTTCACAGTAAGCATTTGGTGGTGGTGGAGGAGACATCATTTTACCTCATCATTTGAGGACAGTTACTTGGATATGGAATCCAAATATTGACACAGTCATTAGGCCACACTCTTCCTTGGTTTCTCTGTTCGTATCAATCTGCTCTGTTACACAAAACAAATATCAACCAGGTCAAAGATGAAAATATTACATCTCTAAGGTCAGGGCATGAACCTGGGAAGAAATACACTTGCATTCCATTGCGTCCTCCACCTAAGACAGAGGTTGGAAGAGACAAATTCCCCAAAGTCCAGACTCTATATGGTGCCAGCTCTTCTCTCCATGAGATGAATCAATAAACTCCTGAGAAGGCTCAGTGGAGATGGGCACGGGTGACGTGCTTGTGAATCTCTCTGAAGAATGTGGGAAGTGACTGACTACACCTGTAGCAAAGAAAGCTGACCTTCCACTATCTCAAAGGGGACCAGAAGGTGACTTTTAAGATAAAGAGGACTGGCTGACTCTCAGTTAAGTCTATCAACTGGTTGTGTAAATGTTTGTACAGCAGAGCAGCAAGAGTGTGAATGTCTTCCTGAGATAACAAGATGAGCATGGAGGAACGTATACAGGGCTCAGCCCAACCTGGAGTATACAAACGGAAGGACTACCCACAAGAGCTTTGAGGACGGCAATGGGGTTGAGCTGGCTTGAACCCCCTCATCCCTTCCCAGTGACTGGAGACACCCAGTGCTGTGACAGTGAGCGTATCAGAGACCTGTCATGAGAACCTGCTGTAGGGAACCTGCTTTGGCAGGGGGGTTGGACTGGATGATCTCCTGAGGTCCCTTCCAAACCCCACCATTCTGGGATTCTGGGATTCTGTATTGTGATCCAACAGCTCCATCTATGCTACTTATTTATTTCTACCCCTAAACTACTTCTCAAACAAGAAATAGTTTTATATTCTGAAGAACTAAAGGGAACACTTACACAACTTTTGACAATTTCCTCTTCTGGCCTTGCAAAAACTTAAATTAAAAGGAAGTTTCCCCCCGAGAAGTTCCACAGACACAAGACAACAGGCTTGATATGGAGAGGACGCTTCCAAATCAAGTTCTTCAAACTCAAGGGAGATATTTATTGATCTTCTGACTTCTGTTATTTCCCTACCAGATCTAATTCTTCTTTAGACAGGAATTGCCAAGAAACGGGATTTGATAGCATGGATTTTGAGCATGTTATTTCAGTGCTGTTACATTCTAACTATTACTGTAAACAAAATCATCTACCCTATTTACTGTGTCAGTGCAGGCCACTCCCCGTTCTCAGCTAAAAAACCCAGGAGAGAACACTGCCATATTTAGTCTTTTTACCTCACCGCTTGCCAAAATGGATCAATTCACTAGTCTGCCTCTTCCAATATCTGTTCTTCTACTCTGCTGGTACTGGGTATGTTCAATTCCCCAATTTTTCTACCTACATCACACAACATCATGTGTTTGAAACAGAACTTTCTTCATTTGAAGCACATTGTGCAAGTATTCCACTGGATTACTTTTCCACTTGAGTTTAGAAAGGGGGCCATTCCTCTGCCTCCTTTTTCATGAAAATATATTCCTAGGGTCTGGAAGCCAAATTCTTCACTGGTACCTTTTCAATGAAAGGAAAAAGGAAATAAAAGAGAAGCACACCCTCTCAGGAAAAGAGCGAGCACAGCAAGCCAGTCCCCAGTTCAACATTGGCTCTGTATGGAAGGACAGAGCAAGAAAACCTTTCTGTACAGCAGGAAAAGCTTTCTGTTAGATAAAGCAGTTAGTCAATTAATTAGTGTAATTCTAGCAGGGTTTCTCTGCCAACATAAGCAGAATTCCTTTGTTCCCAGGTATTCTGCTCATGTTGTCAGAGCACTTACAACACATTCTGCTTACCAAAGCTTGCTTAACCGTCTGATAATTATAAAGGTGTTTTAAAATCCGTACCACACTTTTAATCCTAAAATGGACTGGACCTTTAAACAGATAGAGAAATCATGTCAGCTCTTCCATTCAAAGAACGATCATTAAAAGGACACCATCACAGATTTTTTTTTAATTATTTATAATGCAAGGAAATAAAAATAATGAGTGATAGCTTCATTAGCGACACCTTTTCTTTGTTTTTCTTTTCACGAAGCAAAGGAAATATATAAGGAAAACAGGAAAAGGAAATCGTGATTTCATTATAAAAGGAAAGTGTAATTCTTGAAACTGATATTTCACCATATTTTATAGACAGAGTTTATAAGAATAAGAAAATAAAGTGACTTGTCCATGGCCACTGGAGATCACAGAAGTCCCTATCAGTTAAAACACAAGCTTGCACACTGGAAAATCAGAATGGTTGAGGTTGGAAGAAACCTCTGAAGGTCATCGAGTCCAACCCCCCTGCTCAAGCAGGGACTCCTAGAGCACATGAACCAGGATTCCGTCCAGATGGTTTCTGAGCATCTCCAGAGAAGGAGACTCCACAAGCTCTCTGGGCAGCCTGTCCCAGCGCTCAGTCACCCTCACGGGAAAGTTCTTCCTTACAAGTGAAAGTTTCCTTACTGACACTTTTTTGGTTTTCTTTTCAGGAAGCAAAGGAAATATATAAGGAAAACAGGAAAAGGAAAGTGTAATTTTGTTATAAAAGGAAGTGTAATTCTTGAAACTGATATTTCACCATATTTTATAGACAGTTTCTAAGAATTAGAAAATAAAGTGACTTGTCCACGGCCACTGGTGCTCCCAGAAGTCCCTATCAGTTAAAACACAAGTTTGCACACTGGAAAATCCATCTCAACACTCAAAGTTCACCAGTACCAGTCTCTCATACTCACAGTCACTGAGGATCAATCAACTGCCCATCATTCACAAATGGGTAACAACTAGATTTGGAGAAAAGGTGGAGAAAACCAGAGCTACTGTAATTGCTTGAAGAACAGGTAACAGTACTTTTCTGATCACAAATCCAGCAAAGCAAGCATGGTTGTTAGTTTTGCACGCTTTTCACATCACTACTTGTGGTGCCTCTTAAACCCCTCACACCCCAACACACGTGCTCTGCCCTCCTGATTTCAGCGCTGCAGCACACTACTCTTCATGCAGTCAGGCTGTTACCTGCCTCAGAGGACAGATGCAGCACCAGGAAACACCCTCCACCAAGGAGAGGTGGCTTAAAACTACACCAGTACGCAGATCTGCTTCACAATCCAACTGCTCAGACAACTGTACAGCACAACTCGCTTCGGTGATGCGGCACCAGAACAGGGATTGTTGGAGAAATGACACAGAAACCCCCCAACAGTTAAAGACTCTCTTGTAAAACGTCAGGCTCATTTTCAGTTCCTGACTGTGATGCACGGGAACACCTCCTTCCTCTAGCTTTTGTCTTTTGTGCATTGTTTTTCCCCCAGATGGCCATTCCTGAGAGTTCTTGCAACAATTAAAAACCTGGCAATGCTTTCTGGCATTTTCAGATATGATGACGTGTCTGTCGGTTCAAGATGATGTGACCTACAAGTCTGATTCTCCTGGCTGACTGTTCTAAAACAGGTGCAAATGAAAAACTTCAGTCCTTCACTCAGCCCCCTGAAATGACCATAAAAAAATATTTCCATGCAGAGACATTCCTACCGCTCCACCTGGCAAAGGCAGCTTCAGACTGAGCCCGTGTCTGATGCCATATTGACATTGACTGAAGAAACAAAATAATTTTCACAGAATCCTAGAATGTTGTGAG
>NW_010289420.1:0-5539 GCF_000700745.2 Antrostomus carolinensis
CGTGGCACCGCTCCGTGTCAGACCCACGGGGTGAAAAGCTCTGGGGGTAAGAGCTGATGCTCTGATCCCCTGTCGCGATACATGCCCCGCACCCGGCTGCCCTCAAAGCCGGGCTCAGACCGGGTGGAAGTGTGTGCGGGCTTCTGGTGACGGGGGACTCTGGAGACATCTGAAGGAGGGGGGCTCAGCCTTTCAGCCTCAGGCAGTATTTCGGAGGAAATATTCCACGGTGTTGGTGTAGGACAGACCCTGTGAGAAGAGCTGATTCTGTGACCCTGTCCCCCACAGCGTGAGCATGGCTGGGAGGCTGGAGGGAGGGCATGGCTTCACGGGGGATCTACAAAGTGCTTGTAGACATAAGGCAGAGAGCCAAATCCTGCACCTTGCTTTGTACTTGGCTTGGTGGAGGACATAGACTCGGCACAGTACCAACCAGGCAATGCCATCGTGTCACCAGCCTCCAGCATACTCCTTCCTGCATCAATATTTTTCCTGCTTTTCTCTTTCAGTCCCTTTATCACTTTTAATGCTAGCACTTGCCAGCTCCTCTGAGGCACCAGCCGTCTTTTGTGGCTGGCTTAAGTGGCAAACACAGTAACATCCAGAGAGGCTTTCAGCCTGCACTTAGCTTTGAAGATACTTCCATTTCAAGCCTGAGGAGAGTGCATGTGAGTGAAAAACACTACTGCTTCTTCTTGCGGGTGTCTTAGCTAGTCTAATAAAAGGTATGACCTCTCTCAACAAATCTTCATTTTTCCTCCCCTCCCTGCCCCAACAGGATGCATTTTGTGTAGATTTTTCCAGAGGAATCACTTCAAAATAAAGGTTGGCAGTGCTTGTCTCTGTCAGTGTCCACACCTTTTTAAGGTTTATGGCCTGATGTCCCAAAGTTAGTTCTCTTTAGAAGTGCTCAGCTTTTCCTGCTAGCTCCAGGTGAGGTTTGTCTTCGCTGACTGCTTCTTGCGGGGGAGGCGGGTGGGGGTTGCGGCCGAAAGAACTCAGCAGTCCTTTGGCAAAGAAGGAAGAGGCCAACAGAAGAGACAAGAAAAGGTTAGTGTGGCTTTTGTGCACAATATAAAAAGCCAAGTCAATACCGTTGTAGGGGCATTGGAGGGTACTCAAAGCAATCAGCCAGGGGCCATTGTGTTCCTTTAATCTACATGTGTATTTCCCAAGAACTCTATTAGTGAAGATGAATGAATGTGCAATGTCCCTAATTTCTTCTAATTTGGAGCTGGGTTTTTACAGCAGTCACAACCAGCCCAAAACATGCCTGTCCCTCCAGAAGCCCTGGGCAAATGGGAATGTTTTTTGCTTGTTGTAGCAAAAAAAAAAAAAAAGATACCAAGGTGAGACAAAGGAGCAAAACCTTTTAGCCAGACTCTGTTCTGACAGTAAGTGCCATAAAGGGCATTGGGTCCTGGCACAGATGCTGCTTCTAGGGCAGCTGTCAAAGTTGTCAAATACAGGGACAACACTCAGTTTTTTTGCTGTTGATCACAATGTGAATATATAGCAAAAAAACTTCCACCCCTAAAGCAGGGCACACATCCCACACAGCCCATGGGAGACCTTGCTCCCTAATAGAGAAAGATCCTCTTTCTTCAGCAGCAGATTATTACAGTTGCATTTGCCATATGGAACTGTATTTGTCATAGAAGTATCCTTCTTGGAGGGGAGTGGAGTTGTCGGAAGAGGAAACAACTCCCTTGGTCACAATCTGTAAAAATCTAAAAAAAAAAAATAAAACCAACCCCAAACCCAACCCTGAAGCAGAGCAGTGAGCAGCGCTGCTGACTTCCAGCTTCAGAGCTGTCTTGTCTCTCTTGCCATGGTGCTTCAGGCACAGACTGTGGTGCCCTGACACGCACATAAGGCATAGCACTGTTTTGGGGAGGGAGGAAATCCAGTGGTTCCTCTGATAATCAGAGGCTAACACAGGGAGTTTAGGATGGGAAAGAAAGGCAACTGTCTGAACGTTTCCCTTTGGCTCTAACGCACGCGCTGTTAGCTAAATCCCCTGCTGATACAGAGTTCCCCCCAGTTCTAACATCATGAAACCTCAGAAGTTGATACTGTGGTAGATTACAGCTTCACAAAGACCACTTACCTTTGTAAAGTCACAGGGGCAATCAGGATCAAATTTGAGAATATTCATTAGGGGATGAAATAGGTGAAATCTGTTACTTGCCTTTTCAAAAGATAGCCCTCATTCTGTCACCTTGTTTAGTTTTTTTGCAATGCATTATTACAATGATTACTGCTGAAATTATGTTTAGAAGCTGACAAAAGTTCTCAAGATGGACTACCTCTAAAGCACAGCTGCCTGTTGTGGCTCCTTCCTGTGCATGCACAGCCAAGACTAAATGGGAATAGTTTTGATCCTGTTGGTGCTGTTGAGACATACGTATGGGATGTGGCTTCACACAATGAAATCAGCACCATAAAATGCCACAGATTCTTGCTTCCTTTCCTCCTGTCTTTTCTTTATGTCAAGCTGAAATAATTACTGCCTTGCAGAGCAGACGTTTGAAGCTGAAGTCACTCTGCAGGTGGGACATCACTCTCCAGACCAGTGACGTGCAGCAGGGAGCACCTCCCTGAAACATAAACGGGACTTTCAAGGTCAGACAGCAAATCGACAAGAGGTTGACAGGCAAGGAAAAGGGGGAAGTACCCACCCAGCAGGAACCTGTACCATGCTGCAGTTTGCATACTCTGTATTGTCCAACAGGTTGTTAAAAAAAAAAACCAACAAACCCTGGCTTTGCTTTTTTTCTCCCCAGAAGTTCCTAAGTGTGCAGTTTAAGAACCTTCTTGAAAGCATGATGTGTAAGGAAGCTACTGCCTCCTCCCATCATTGCATCACTTGTGCCTTGACAGCCACCTCCTGCTTTTTTCTGGTGAGATTTTTCTTTCTCTGACCCTTGGAGAGTGGTCATGTTCTCTTCACCACTTACAAGGTGCTTGGTGGCAGGCAGGATTCCCACAGATACCACTGAGCAGGCCCCCATGCAGCACAGCACCCGAGCCCCCATTGAGCCTGCTGCCCCAGTTCCTGTCCTGGCTGTGGGTATGGAGTCAGCTGTGGCTGTACTGGGAGCAGGGCAGCCCTTGCTGGGTGGTGAGCAGCACAGACCTGCTGCCAGCGCTCCGACATTTAGGTTCAGCACGCTCAGCTGTCCCTCCGGAGGGAGGGAGTGGAGGCTCATGCTCTAAGGCTATATTAATGCAATCCTTCTTTACTTGTTTTCCAATTAGCCTAATTGAATTCGTATTGCTTAAAAGTGGGCACTAGAGACATTTATCTTGATGGGATGATGGCCTTGAGCTGCAGCGATCCTATTAACTATAAGAGCCCAAATCCCAGGTAGGGTCCGTCCAGCAGTAGCTCCCATGTGACCTGACGCTTTAATCTGCTCCTCTTCTGTGCGGTGCACACACACACACAGACACACAGAGACATGTGCACGTAGATGCACACATGTGCATGGACATATGTACGTGTGCATTTGTGCACACATGTGCATCCCCCGGCACACACACCAACACACATGTACACGCACATGTATGCAGTGGCTGCCTCTTGAGGTTCCAGCAGCCATAGGAGAAAGGTTGTTTAGTGCAAGACATTAGAGAGAGAGACTGTGGAGAAAGACCTTTTTTCTTTTTTCTTAAGAAAAGACAGTGTGCTGCCTGTCTGCCTGCCTGCTCTGCTCCAGGCTCCCCTGTGACCCATCCCCAGGGCTCAGCACCTAGAGAGCTGCGCGCCTGGTGACATGTACCCCATGTGGCCCTGCCACCTCCTACCCGCGTGTCTCCCCAGGCCTGCAGCCAGCCTCTGAGGACAGGGACAGACGGTGCTGGAGGGATGAGCCATGCAGGTGAAAAAAAAACCAGCCACCTCCAGCGTGGTGAGGATCGGGCTCCTGCTTAGGGAAGGGCAGATCTGCAGCTGTGCCCTGGCCATCATGCTGCCCTGTGCAGGGGCTCTTGGGATTTGGGGCAACAGTGCTGTCCCTCTGCAGTGCTGGGACCCACTATGCCCCACCACTCCTGTGCACAGCCTGATGCCAGCCCCAGGATGGGTGCAAGCCCTGGCCGCAGCACCCCAGGGAACCTCCATCTGTGCACCAGAGCTCAGGGCAGAAACCAGCACCTCCTGCGAGGTAGCCCAGCTCTGCCACTCCAGATTGAGATTTTTTAAATCTCTGTCTCTAAAACTGATGCCTAAGGCTGCCCATTCCCCTCCCAGCAGCAGCAGATGAGCATGGCTGTGGCCAGCACCACGGCTGGGGGGGGGCCCCCGCCCTGGGTTGAAAACGCCCCCCCACCCCGGCCCAGCCTCCAGCCACTTCCCAGCCCCACTCGCCTCTGTTAGCCCTGACATTTTTTTGGAATCTCATTAATCGCCTGCTTGGCGATTCTGACTGTACTTTCTTCTCTGACCCTTTAAACTGAGAAAAAGCTGATCCTGTATGTGCTGACGAATTTAATCAGCTCCTTTAAAAGACCAGATGCTTTCAGTAAGATTTTCAGGATGTCCCAGGCACATTTTAATTCAAAGGTCAAAAGCCTTAGGGTTGTTTACTTTGTTGTTTTATAGATAAGAGAATTCAGTCTGTAAAGTAACAGAACAGTATGGAGACACCTACCAGATCTATACAAATACAGAGGGAAATGGATTGATCTTCACACACTGAAGGCCAGTTGAACTGAGCTGGTGATTATTTTAACTACTTTATGTAAAGACCTCCTAAAAGACCTCACTTGTCTTTCCACATAAATAATGAATTTCTCTGGTGGCATTTGAGAGAAGGATCCCAAGAGACAGAATTCTGGTCAGAAGTCCTGGTGGTTTTAGGTGGGGTGTTTTAGACTGAGTTAGCATTTGCTAGCTCTGATGCTTGATGAATGTGCTGAAGATAGGTATTCTCCATTAAAGACTTGACCTGTTATGATACAAGAGCAACTGACACCCTTCTCTGAATGGACCAGGGCACCCTCTGGAAAAAGCAAGGACAGCCAGGCAGACACTCTGCAGCAGCAGTCAGCATTACTCCTCTTGCAGCAGCAAGAGCTGTTATCTGGAGCTGCCAGACAGGATGACCGAGTCCTCTCATGGTGAGCGTGCTCAGGGAATGACTAGTGGAGGCAATAAAGGTGTTTACAAGACATGGTTTACATTGCCAGATACAAAGGCAGGTGTTTTTCCTGTACCTAATACTGGGGACACCCAGCTGTTTTCTGCAATCCTTGGTGGGTCCTCCCTGTTGGTGATAGGACCTTCCAGAAAGCTATAAGCAAAGCGCTGTAACTCACTGGGGCTTGGCAGAGCCACCAGTGTTCTGTGGGGCTGGAGGACATGACCCAACCCAGGCAAAGAGGGCTCAGGACAGAGTGGATTTCACATCTGGAGTGCATTGTAATTGTACCTGTTGCACTTCACAGACCAACACCTGAGGCCAGGATGAAGGAAGAAAGAGTGAGAGAGGAGAGGAGAGGAGAGGAGAGGAGAGGAGAGGAGAGGAGAGGAGAG
>NW_010289420.1:5573-7933 GCF_000700745.2 Antrostomus carolinensis
AAGAGAGAAAGAGAGAAAGAGAAAGAGAGAAAGAGAGAAAGAGAGAAAGAGAGAAAGAGAGAAAGAGAGAAAGAGAGAAAGAGAGAAAGAGAGAAAGACCAAAAGAAAGAAAGAAAGAAAGAAAGAAAGAAAGAAAGAAAGAAAGAAAGAAAAGAGACAAACCATACTTAGTGCATTTATTCATTTAAAATGAATATTTTTACTTGATTGGGTGGAGACAGAGAGAGAGAGACACAAACCCATAGGAAGGTGCTGTATGTATTCATTTGCAAATTTCATTCACAGGCTAGCTCTTGGAGAACTTACAAAGTCCTTCATTTTATGGGATATCAGAGCCCCTTGGGAGTGGCATTGTACACATCATCCACATGCAAGGGCTGTGCACCTTTTGTGTGGGTCGTCGTGCATGATAACTATTATGGCTGTGCAAGTGCAGAGACAGACTGATGCACCCACCTGCCTTAACTGCAGGACCCTGCTCCAGAGGGCTGGTGGAGATGGCACCTGCTGGCCCCGTCACTGCTGGCCCGGGGTGCTGGGCTGGTGGCCCTGGCAGTGCTGCAAGCAGCCATTCCCCAGCCAGCCAGCTGCTCTGCATGGGGTTGCGCTCCTCCGGCTGTTCAGCAGCATCAGCTCTGCTTGTTGGGGAGTGGGAAGCAATCAGGCCAGCACCTACTTGGGTTTTCCCCAGAAAAACCCTCTGAACAACAGCAAAGAAAATCTCACTTGGTCCTGAATCTAAAACCACTGAACTGGATGCTGCCTGTCCCACAGACTCGGTTGGATTGAGCTGGTAAAAGCCACGCTTTCTCTCAGTTTTTAGGTGCCTGGCAATATCTCCCAGGTGGGCCAGATGTAGCCTTGTACAGAGATAACTCCCCGATTAAATGTGACGAGCTCATTTGAGCCTGTGCAGAGGTGCAGAGGGCCGCTGCTGCCACTTAACATCTGAACTGCACCTGAAGACCGAGAGGCTGTGACATTAAAGCAGCCTGGAGAAGTCTGCCTTCCTGACTGACCATGGTTCGCTGATGGCTACCAGGTCCTGCTTTCCTACAAGTCCCCACTCAGTTCTGTATGTGATGATATTTTTGTCCCAAGCTGTAGTTATATGCTTCGCTTTTTGCCTTTTGCTGTATTTAGTACAGAGATGGTCAAAACCCTCCCCTTTTTTTTTAATGTTTTGGCAGAAAATGTCAACATTTGAATACAAGGTTTGTTTCAAAATCTTTGAAACGGACATGTTTTTATTATAAATAGAGGTATTTATTTCTGAAAGCAGAATTAAATGAGTAGTTACATATATGTTATGCATCAGAAGCACAACTTTGCTAAAAAAAATATGCATTTAATATAATTTTGATCACTTTGAAAAAATGGAAAAAGGCACATTTTTTCCCCAATATTAGCTTTTTTAAAGCCATTTTTTTTCCATGGGGAAAAATGTTATGTTAAAAAATGAGGATCAGTTCTAACTTCACACTAAGTAGTCACAGCATGTAAATTTTGACCCCGTCCCGGGGTTTTAAAGTCTCTCTCTCTTTCTCTCTCTCTTTTGCTTTTCTATATTTACATTTAATGCTATAGAGCTAAGTGCATTCCTCTGTCTGCCCTCACTCTGCAGCCCCTGTGAGACAAGACTGAATTCACAGCCCTTGGATAGCAGTGTCTCTTACATCACAGAACATTTCTGCTCAGCAGCCTGTTTAATTTCGGTGAAGGTGGCTTGTGCCTTTTCTTTGATGGCATCCACGTCCATATTCTGGATGTTCTGCAGCTGTGCCAGGATAGAGTCCTTGTCCTCTTCCTCCACCTGATCTTCTGCCACCATCTTCTGAAGGTCTTCTGGCAAATCCACATCATCTCCAGCCATCTGTATTTGATTCTCATCCAATTCACTCTGATGATACAAAAAGCAGAAAATAAAAACGGAACATGAGAGTATTTCTAGCTAGTATTCCTAGCTACCCTAGGATGTACCGATGAGCCTCTTGTTTGTTTGTTTTAGGGAGAACAGAAACATATGCACAGATTTGTTTCAGTCAAAGCTTTTAGATGCAGCTTGTGAGTTCAGGGCCTCAACCAGCCCCCATAAAAGTGCAGACTTTTCAGATAATGTCAATTATATTTCTCTGAAGGTTTTCAGCAGTGTGAAAACCAAAGCCCTCAGTGTCACTCACCATTTTAGAAATCTTTGTCGTATGTGTTAACATGTTGATACTGCAGGAAATCCACTCCAACTTATTAGTATCCACCAAAGACATGCTGCAATATGCTGCCTAGGCTGTCATCTGTTGTGCGATTTGGTTAATGAAGCAATAGCTTTAGAAAAACTGTGTGGCTCCCACAGTTCATTTCTC
>NW_010289420.1:7963-34826 GCF_000700745.2 Antrostomus carolinensis
TATCAGCACTAAAGTGAAGCCTTCCTGAGGAAAGATGCATTAAACTCAGGAAAGAATTCCTGGGAAAAAGGTCCCCATCTACCCCAAATCATGCCTGAACTATAGGTCTTTGGTTGGCATCTCTGAGTTGTGATGACGAGCACATAATCAGAGCAGCATTGCAGTGCTGTAAGTGGGGTAATAGGAGGACTTAGACAACAAAAGAGAGGATAGAGGTTGGGTGTGAGTCTGAGAAAGCAAAAGGCGACAGGAGAAGGAACTGGTTAAGCAATTAAAAGGGCTGAGATGCAGTAAGCCCTACACACACTTGCTTTCTGCCTGCCCATTGAAACGCTCTATCTGTGGGGCTATGTCAATTTTTCAAACAATGGCGATTTTGTTCACATTTTATGGTGGATTCTGATGGATCCAGAGCTCAGAAGAACAGGATATTTTGACACAGTTCACACATCAAAGATAAGCATTAATGCCTCATTACATCTCCAAAATGAAGCATGACAGCAGCAAAGGCTTGATATGAATAAGCAGCAATGCTGTCAGCAGGAGGTGTTTTTGGGAGTGAGAGGGGTCCTGGGATTGCATGAATGAATGAATGCAAGAATGAATGGAAGGATATATATGAGCAATGTCTGTGTAGTTTCAGGCCTTAGCAAGGACAGGCAGACGAGGATGCTTGACTGCATGGCCACTATTTACTGTTACATACATTTGCACAGCTTTATGTTTGCAATAACTACCTCCCCTGAACCTGGTTTCTCCCTATATCTGTTATGAAAATATGGATAATTGTAGCATGATCGCTACTACTATGTGCATAAAAATGGGTGAGGATGTCTCTTTACCCCTTTGGCTAAGGGTTGCTGCTATCATATCTGTGGGAGCTAGAAACTCTATCCCAATCAGCAGAAGTATTCTTTATTGATGTTGTAGCAAGAAAAACTGTGTTAAGCTTTTGATCAGGAAGTGCTGGCTACTGAAGGAGTTAGCCCTTTTGAAATACTCCCAAGTAGCAGTAGAAGATGCTAAAAAAAGATACTGGGTTAATTGCTGTAAAAGTCTTCCTAAGCAGACAATCACACGTTCTTTTCTTTAGAACTATTTATAATTTAAGACATCATCACTGCACACTACTGTATATTATGTGGAGAGATGTCCATACAGCACACACAAAGGACACTTTGGTGACACGAACAATTGTTTGTCACACTCTCGCACCAAAGCCCCCAAGTCCTACTTAAGTCTGAGATGTGATGCACAACACAGTTTGAGGGTTCAACGTGTTCTCTGACCAAAGAAGAATGCATTCAGATGTAGTCTAAAGTAGTGCAATTCTGCCCAAATCACTTGCCTCTACCCACTTGGCATTTAGCCTGTCCTTGAATAGACCTACTACGAGTTTCAACAGCGTAAGGTTGCTCAACAACAAACCAGAAAGCACATCAGATGTGTATGGCCTCTTCCCTCTCTTCTAAGATTTGACAGATTTGGTTCCGTTACTTTGATTTGACACTGAAATGTAGAATTAATTTTCTGATTTTATCTGTTGTGGTTTTGGTTGGGTTTGTTTTTTTTTGTTTGTTTGTTTGTTTGTTTTTTACATCTAGTGGAAAAAAGTTAAGACATGATTTCTCACAAGGAGACACCAGAAGATTTTCCCACAGGAGATTCTTAAAGTCAGGCTAATGCTGCAATTATCCAAACACACAGCAAGCCTGCAGCTCCAAGCACTCACTTCTGAAAGTCAGGATCAGAAATGTGGTGCTGGAAATACCACACACACATAACTTCATCATGGCTCTGGGATTTCCTCTAATATCATGTTTACAAGACCTACATTTTAAAAAAAGAGAAGATATCAGTTTAGAAAGGCATTTGAACAATAACACTAACTTTATAAAAGGAAAAACAGGTTAAAGCTATTGAACCTTTTCTGTACACATTTCAGTATTATCTACAATGCCACCATTGAAAGCTTGCAAAGAATTAAAGTGTCTATTTCATTTTCAACTACAGAACACTGTGTAGAGGCACCTGAACTCAGGCATTTGTGTTTATCATACAGATTTAAGTCTTTCTGAACAGTTTCTCAGCTGATCACATCCTGTAAGTGACTGCAAGGAGCAGCAAGAGAAGGTCTGCAAATTAACCAATTTTAACCAATTTTAATTTTAATTTTAACCTCCAATTTTAATTTTAATTTTCTGTTAGTTTCAGGCAGCAGCTCACCATCAGAGTGTGAGCAGGGCTTGTAGAACCCTGCTGTCCCAGCATCCACGTGTGGGGACTGTCACTTGCCCAAGGCCAGATGTGGCCCTGACAGTGACAGAGGCACTACCCTGCATCAGAATACACTCAGGTCGGACTACAGAGAGCAGCCAACAGGGCAGACCTCATGGACAGGACAGCTGGGGCCATGCGCTCTACCAAACCCACACAGAAAGGCTCTCTGGACCCTGGCAAACCTGCACTGGATGTGATGGCCTCTCTCCCGATGACTTTAATCTCCATAGTCTTCAGGTCCCTGTAAGTGTTCAGCCACCCTTTTAGGATCCCTGAGAATATAGAAGCAACATCTATCCTAGTAAATTAAATATGCCTGGCACTGGTCCCTTGCCCTGAGGCCAGCTGGCCTGGAACAAGCCACTGCGACGCTGTTGAACTCTCTCGACCTACCAAACAGAGTGGTCCCATCTCACTGCCTCTTGGGAATGCCTGTCCTAACTCCCAAACTGGTCCTGGGAACTGCCTGGGAGAGCGCCCAGGCCAAAACTGGGTCAGACACTACGCTGACAATTCAACAGCACAGGCAACAGAGTCCTAGTGCCTGGTCATATTCTTTGAGCCTGATGGTGCAGACTCAGTCAGATTGGATCCATTTTATTACAGGTGCAATATAGCACAGAGTTTTTTATACCTACATGATACGCAGGTGTAAGCAGAAAACAGATAGTCTAAACTTCTGTTTAGATGGAGTCTGATTGTAAGCAAAACCGATCAAAGCTCACAGACTAACCCACAGGGGAGCCACTCTGTTTTCCAGCATCACTGTGTGATGTACCGCTTTCCTTATGTCTAACTTATCCTGTCATAAAATTTACCTATGCCTACGGGCAGATGTCCTTAGGTAGGTGAATCCAGAGCTGACCCTGTGATTCGTCACCTGTAATGCACCGGTTAGGTACAAAATCAGAGCTCACCTTGCCTTGACCTGCAAGTGGGATTTTTGGTAAGCACTACAGCAGCTCCACGCTGACCTGTGCCATCCGAGGGCTGCATGCAGCTCACAAGTGGCTACGAGGAGCCACGGGTTGGAACCAGCAGCCTTCCTCTCACCAACACTCTCTTGTGCCATCCCGGCAGAGGGGTCGCAGCCTGGAGCACAGGGAAGGTGTGTGGAGGCTGCTGGACTCCCCAGCTGGCCAGGCCTCGGGGACACCACCACGTCATCACCCAAGTGGCTTCAATGAGCAGCTCCTTACCCCGGGGCCCTGAAACCCCATTCCAGCTCATGCCAGGCCCCCAGTCCTGCCCTAAGCCACATCAGAGCTGTGCCCGTGCCGAGCTGGTCCCCTGCTCAGCCTGCCTTGCTGACTGGTTCTCCAGGACAGACCATGCTTTTCCTTCCCCACTGGTCACTGGGCTGCTGCAGGCGCCTGCTCCAGCCCCAGCTATGCCCACAGCATTCAGGCCTGTGGGGCCATGCCTGGGTGTTAGGGCACTCCTTGTGCTGTGGTCCCCCATCGCCCTGGCTTGGACCCTCTCGGGGAGCAATCCCGATCCTGCCACCGCCTGACGTCCACACTGCGACTCCATTTTCCCACAGTGGAGCCACAGCTGTTTCACTCTGGCCTATTAAGAAAACATTTAGATCAGCAAAAGAATTCTTCAAGCTTAGCAAATACTTGGTTTTAGATACTTATTTAAAGTCTGTACATACTGAAGAGCTTCTCCTAAGACAAGTTTCTTTTTCTGCCTGGTCAATACGCATCCCCCGTGGCACAGCTAGAGCTTATGCAATGGCTGCATGCAAGTGAAAAACCCTTTAATTCTGGAATGGAGCTACTCATTAAATCAAGCCTTAACAATATTCCCATCACAGCACAATAGAGCAAGAGCTGTTTGAGATTACATGACTACACTTCCCTTTCAGGGCAAGAAGCTTTCCTTTTTAATGTCTTTAGCAGCGCTTTTTATTGAAAAGACACCTGATTGCATCTGAATGCTCTTTCCAAAAATTCCCTCTAAATATCAGTGAAGAAAAAACATCCTGCTGTTCAGTAACTGAGAATCTTGTAGAGCGGTGCCCACAGAAGTGCTTTGGCTAGGGGAAGAGATCCACCTGCTTGGAGCAGATGACATAGTCCCTTCCTGAGGTGCTAGAAATTCAAAACAGCACTGATGTGACAATACTCTGACAACATAGTGGCATTTGAGGTGACCTGGTGGATGTATGTGCAGATCAGCAATGCAAAATGGGTGGTGGGGCACATGGGGAGGGGTTGCCATGCTGAAGCTGAGGTCTTTGGACAGGTTGGATAGACCTGTGGTCAGATTTTCCTCTCCTGCACCACAGGCACCACCACCTCAAGCCCCTGTGCTTAGACCTTGAAGCAGTTAATTGATTACTGGTTCCTGGTTCAGAAAAAGGGCAGTAAGTGAATAAGAGAGTTTGGTGTGGGTTTTTTTTAAATTAAAATAATTATTTATGTAGTAATATAATTAAAAAAAAATGTTTTGTATGGAGGTGATGCATTGACTGCTCCAAAGATGAAAAAGTTGTCCATAGATCAAATGTCTTATGGCTAAAAACATCTTTCTGATGACAAACTTAAGTTGACAATTCTGTTAATAGGATTAGGTTCATTAAGGGACTGCTTTCTCTTACAAATCTGGCCCAGAGAGCATGGAGCTTTAAATTTTGCACCGAAAAGGGGGCACTGCTTAGTCGTGAATTTCATGCTTTCATTTACAATGTGTGCTAGTGATTGATACTGGTAATATTCAGGATTTCTATCCCATACTAGGCTACCCGAAATGACTTTTCATTTTTCAAAATAATTGATGCATTATCACAGGTCTGAGAGCATTTTGCTGCCATAATGTTGTATCATAGGGTTGAATTTTTTTCAGGGACACAGAGCACGCACGTAATAATTTCATTTTCTTTCTGATGTAACATATGTTTTCACAAGAGCTGATGAAATGAAAGCAGACCTTCAACTAAGAAATGGTATATAGGTAGACACAAATGTAGAGAAGCATATCCTGCAAAATTTACTTTGCAAATCAGCAAAGCCAAGTATGCGCATAATACCTTCTTTGCTGGCTTTGAGCTCCTGTCCTACCTCAGAGGCAATCCTTCTATTGTTGTTACTGAAATGTGGCCCCAAAGATCACTTGGTATATACCAAAGTCAAGATCCTGTTGGAGATGGGACAGATCACCATTGCAGGCTCTTGGGTGCTGTGAGGCAGCAATGCACTCCTTGGAGGTCAGCTGAGGGTGGCTGTGGCGACCCAAACACCATCTCAGAACTGAAAAAAACACTACGGACAGGAGACTTTCCAAATGACAGAGAGACACCCAGCTCCACTGACTTTTAGTTGAGAGTTGGGCATGTAAGTGCCATGAAGCCTTTGAAACTAGCCCTTCTTGGGATTTAAAGCTGGGGCCTCTCAGAGTGTGGTGAGGTTGTAGGGAAACGCTGCTTAGTAGCTGGCTCAGCATATGCCTCCGAAAGGAAAACAAAGCCTAATGATATTTTACTACTTGGCTGCTAATTAAAATGCTGGTGTTTAGAGACTTAGGCCTACAATCCAATCAACTGCTTAAAATCTTGTACTTTTTTTTTTTTTTTTCATAATTAATCATTCTGTAATTAAACTTGCCCTAAGGATAAGTTTTCCTCTTTCTTGCTGCTATGCTGAGCACCCACAACCCATGGTATAGTGCAACTGATGAATACAGAAGAGCATAGTGGATAATCTGCCCTTGCTCCTCCTACCCCTGTGTATGATACTGGTCATGCACTGACATATATCTGTGTTTCTTCAGGCATATCCCTTTCTCTTCCAGATGGATATTCTGTCTGGAGGAAATCTGAGGACATGGTGCATTTCTCTAGCCTTTCTGATGCCAGGCTATAGCTGTGAGTGAGTGCCAACAATTTCCTGCAGCCATAATAGCAACACCTCTGGGCAGCGAAAAGAGATGAAAGTCCAAGTACAAGTAAGTGCATGACCGTGAGAACCACCTGCAAAAGGCTCCTGGGCTAGTGATACTTCCACTTAAAGGGGTCATTTGAATTAGAAGCTATAGGTACAGCAATACACCTTCATTTGTGAAAATGACAAACTGTGCCTTCAGATAATTTTAAAAGTCAAATGTCCTTACAGAAAGTTTGTTGATCTGAAATGAGTTGTTACATGGAACTGTATTCACTTCAAATTTGCTCATGAAAGCTCTGTGCAACACTGACACACATTGGGAGGGCAAGTAGAGGCAGCTTAACTGAGGTTTCTCCACAGCATTTTTTCCCTTGCTTTTTATCACTCCAGTACTGGTCTCAAAATATTCTGCCATACTTTTTAAAGACAGCAGTTCTCTTTGTTGGAGAGTCAGTTAGGAAGGTTTTGGTTGCAAACCCCATGTTTTCAAAGTTAGACAAAGATACATTTTTCATCCCTTCTTATGAATGAGGCCTGCCCGACTGGCTAACTACAGATGGTAACAAGGCTGATTCACTTTCCATCCAAACTGCAATTTGTCTTTAGGGTCCAAGGAAATGGTTGTTTTAAAAGTGGTGCAATTTTATGAACACGGCACTAGAGGTCCTTAGACGGCTCAGGGTTAGAAACAACATCAACTAACAACATAGAAAAAGATGCATGATTTACAATTTCTGTTTACATTATATGATCACTTTCTGAGTCTAGGTGACTTTGTTAATTTTTAACTGCTTGACTGCTGGGTCCTTTCCTTCTGGCATTTCTGATGTTCCAGTGGGAAATTCTTTAAACAGTTAAGCAGAGATGGTTGCAAATGTTTTGGTATTTTGTTGTTCTCGCCACAGAAAATGCATAAACGTTCAATTCTATTGCTTGCAGGTTCCAAGATAGATTTTCAAATTCCTCAGTCATATTTGCCTTTGCTCCCATGTCATGCCAGGTAATGGAACCTAGGGGGCTAGTTGGCTCAGACCACACACACAAAGGCCACAGAAACCAAATCACTAAGAAATCTTGACCAACACTTTCCACTCATTTTCTCAAATTCCTTCCAGATCAAGGATAAGAAAGTATCTTTGGTATTTTTAATAGCTTTGGCTAGGTTAAATTTTGACAAGATGAAAAAGTTTCAACTATTTAAAAATAATAGTTGTTTGGTGTTTGTTTGTTTTTTGTTAGTTTTGTTTTTTTACAGTCACTATTGGAAATGTTTGTTTCCAGAAATGAACACCTTTGCAAAGTAGTGTTTTTGTTTTTTTTTTTTTTTTTAACAGACTTGTTATAAACTTTTTCATTAAAAATATTATTAATAACTTCTCAAAAATATCCAAGAGAAAAAGTGGTTCCTTTTAAACCCTGAAAAACAGTACAATAAAAATGAATGTTTGTAAAGCTTTTTTCCTCATCTTCAACTACTTTGGGCCATCGATTGGCTTTTATAGCACAACTTAGTTCATCCAAGTAGAACCAGTATTCAGGTGAATGGCGATGAGATGAAAACTGCAGAAAGTTTTCAGGTAACTGAGACCCAGTGAAGGACATATCCTACATCAGGATAGCAGCAGCCTGTCGATGACCGGGCCCATCCCAGCAGCTGTGCAGCCTCACATTTTGCGTCCTCACCTGAGGATAACACATCCCCCCTGTAGGTGCTGGATGATGCAACAGGTATTTCAGACTTGGACAATCCCTGTGCAATGCTTGTGCTTTTTACAAAGCTCACATCACAAGACTTGACAGCTCCTAGGAAGACTTTTTCCTTCAACTTTTCTTTGAGTTGTGTCCTAACAAGGCAGGTGCCTGCAGGACTCAGGTCGACTCCTGGTTCCCTGCTGCTAGGTAATCTCTGTGACAATAACCCTGAGCAATTATGAATGAAGGGCCCTGAGGCATTATTAATTTGTTAGCTGAGCATATTTTGAATGTGTTGAACTCCCTGTTGATAGCTAATTTCATTACTGCTGCTTAATTAATATAGACTAAAAAATGGCATGGATAGTTCTCAACCTTGACTAGGGCCATCATCCCAGGACAGAAGGGTCTGGGAAATGTGAGCCGTATACTGCTAGAATATTTTAACTACACTGATATGATAATCAGACTTGTGTCTAGCTAGGCTCACACTCACAGGGGAATATAGACTCTTAATTTCCTTGAAATCCCTCGGAGTCCAGCACCTGAATACCTTTGCATTCTGCACCACAGAGCGGAGACTGAGGCCTTTAGTTCAACGTAACTCAGTTCATCCTATTTGGAAGCTGGGCGATACAAAAAAGGCCTCCAAAACACAAAGAAGTCCATATCTTCATGTGACCAATGAACCAGCAAGCCCCAGGCAATGCTGACTGCAGGAAATGGAACAAAAAGTGCAGAGACAACACAGATCAGATGTTCATAACACTGTCTGCAAAGGGAAAAGCGACCAGAGGACTCCAGATAACAGCCATTGTTTCCAGGAGGCATTTGCTCAAATGATAAATTTTCAGCAAATCACTGAAGTCATATTTGACATAACTGTATGCGAAGAACATCTTGATGAAGCTGGAAAAACAAGTCTCTTTAGAAACCTTTCATAAGCAATGAAGGAGCGACCAGGCTAAAAGCAGTTTAATAACATATAAACCACCTGCTACAATTACAACGCTACAATTCCTGGGAGAACTCACATGACCTTTTCACAATCTATGAATAAGGAGCCTATGCAAACCTGAGCCTCCAAAGACTTTCCCAAAATAAGCTTTTTTCACTGCTTACATAGACACTCAAGTTCAGGGATGGATGCAATCCAGGTTTTAGCAGAGGGAAGGCTCTGATTGGTATCACAGGCTATGCGAACACATGGTCTACTTGTCTGTGTCAGGGTGGAAAGAAGCAGCTCTTAAAAGTTTCTCCCTTTCCCAGTGAATCTGCCAAGTCAGCAACAGTGACTGGAGAACCTGTGTCATGCTGCGAATAGTACAGAGTAACACAGCATATCAGGCTAAACCAAAGCAACATGAGAGATCAGAACATGAAGTCAATAAATGTTATGCGTATACATAATAGAATGATTCAGTAAGTCTAAGAAAAAGATCCTGCTCTCTTTCTTGGAAGGGTCTGAACCATATTACACAGTCTTTGGAATTACAGAGGTTTCTGGGAACTCTGTATAACTTTGCTTAAGACAGCATTGATTCTAGCAAAGTCTGCCCTCCAACCTGCACTTTTTTTGCTCTCCAGGAGACTTTAGTGCTTTCTAGTGCCTTCATTTCATTGGTGTAGGGCTCTACAGCACCTGATGATCCAGGTCAAAAGTTGCAAGGCCACCAAAATCCCTGTCTGTTCACTCTCCCATCAGTAAGACTACGATCACACTCTGATGCCTCCTCTTTGTCCCTCACTAGCAGCTTCCTGCACATCTTTCTTACATTTCTCCAGTTGATGGCATCCAGCTGGCAATGACCAAAGACCCTCCCCAGAAATCCAGGGCCCCTCAGAGCCACACTAACTTCAGATGCAAGCTCAAGTTTGTGAGGATAGAACCAAAGATCAGGTTGTTCTGCTAATTTTAGCTACAGCACTAGAAGAACCAGGGTCTTCACGTTTCCCATCTTCTGAGGTTAAATGACAGACTACATGCCTCAGTAAGCTTGGCAATTCATAATTTGAAATCCTTTAGAATTCTTGGGTAAATACCTGCTCGCCCTGCTGTATTTTACACTGTTTAACAACCTCCTCCAACAACACTGAGCTGAGAAAATGACCCTGATTCACCCCCATAAAAGAGACTGTCATGGGGAAATCTACTTAGGGACCTTCACAGTGATCCTGCAGTTAAAACAAATGCAAAGAATTCATTTAGTGTTCCTGCTGTGGGCTAAAACTTCCTCAATTCTTTTGCAGAATCCTTCTCTGGCTCTCACTCCCTTAGCTCACTCCAATTCCAGCCCATAGTCCTAGAAGAGAGACCAGCTTTCTTCATTATAGGAATATCCCCACCTTGTGACAGGAAATCACCTCCAGAATATTCAAGTTTCAAAACTTTTTCTTTTATTATTTTTTTTTTTTAATAGGCAAGATCTGTGGATGTTTAGTATAGGCTTAGTGTTAAAGCCTGAATGTAATTTGATAAACAAGAGTTCTGCAGTTAAATCCCTGAAAACATGGAAGATGATCAGAAAATAAAGAGGAACAAATCTTCCTTCTAAACCAGGAGAACACTTTAAATACAACAGAGCACTATCCTTGTTTGTATCCACGTGGTTTTATGTTAAGAAAACACTATCAACCTAAATGTTAACTATGTTTTCTGTCATGACCCAGAAGTTACTGCAGCTGCTGCCCGCTTTTAACAAACCTCCAGATTTCTGTTGATTGAAGCTTCTGTTGTCTGTATTGTGGTTTTCCTGGGAATATTTGACAAAGGGTGTCAGGAGCACTAAAGAAGACTAATGGACAGCTTGCTTGCACTTCTTGGAAGATGATAGTGAAAATTAGCCTTCAGAAGTTTAGCAGAACTCAAACATACAGCTTGTAAAGGAGTTTTCAGGGACTCAGCTTATTTGCTTATAGCTTTTTTTTTTTTTTTTTAACTGCTGCATGTTGCTAAGTTAAGAACATGCACTAACTGTGGGACATGATCAGACCAGATGCTCAACTTGCTTAGTCACCTGTTTCAGGTCTGACAGTATAGAGAGGGATTACAAGAATCTTTCACTTCGATTAATCTACTGAACAGAGGAAAAAGGGTCTAAAACAAGAAATAACTAGTGAAAACCATGGCTCCGGTGTCCTCCATTTCTATACTGATCTGCAGGGGGGACCCCACTAATGGGGGCAATCTGCCATTTTCAGAACTCCGTGTTGGTAGCCAGTTTGTTTTAAAATTGGCTGCTGAAATAGAGGAGATTGCGAACTACAGGCTTACCTTAGGGAGTCTGTACTTTTCTCTCAGATGAACCCTCAGACAGGCTCGCTCTGCTTTTTTCTGTACAAATGCTGCATCTCTTTCCATCCTGGAAATCAGAAAAAAATGTTTCTTCAAGATACTGATAAAATATGGTCTTTTACACTGAACCAGATGCTTGGCTGCAAAAACCTACAGACAGGAGTTATTCGCAGAGTTATTTAACTTGTCCAAAGGCACAAAAGGAGCGACAGCAATAAAATGATGCTTAGGGGCCAGACTTTTGATACCCGCAAGTTGTTCTCAGAACAGTTCCCTTGAGTCCTGTGAAGAACAAATGATAAGCCAATACTACTTGTTTGGAGTTTGTACCTGTACTAGCTCTTATTGCTCACTATAACAATGAACAATTCCAATAAGCAGAACAGAAAAGTTACACTTATTCCTTGCTTATTCCACTGGGGCACTTACAGAGATGCAGCTGCCTGCCAATCCTCCTGTTCTACAAACGTGGTATTCTCATAGTATGACAATGGCATTCTCATAGTCTAACAACACACACACAATGGCAGAATGGTCTTTCTGGGTCAGACCCAAAGTTTACCTATCCTCAAGTCCCATCTCCAACAGCAGACAGGAGTGGATGCTTAGAGAAATAATTTAAGAGAAGGATAAGAATCCTGTATTAAAACTGCCCAGCTTCCAAAAATCAGCTGTGTAGGCTACTGGAGCTGCATATTGGCTCTACATCGTTGTCTTTAATAGCTCTGGATGGCCTCTGTCACCTGTGAGTTTTCCTGGTCTTTTCTGCACCATTCATTGTTTCAGAACATCCCACAGCAACGAATTCCACAGCTTCACTGTGTGGAAAAGTACTTCTATTATCTCTGATTTTATAAAATGCTTTCATTAGATTTCAGAACTGGTCAGCACAATTTTTGGTTAGATTACTTATGTATTTATTTGCAAAATATGTCTCCTCAGAGATTTTTGGCAACATTTGATAACACTCACCTTCTCTTGTCTCCCCTCCTCCCCCCCCCACACCCCCCCAAGAAGCATTGTCATGGAAATTCTATGGCAAAATTAATTTTGTTCCAGTATAGGTATTTTGTCACATAAAAGCTATTTGCAAGATGAAATGTTTTTTGTTCCCCCCCCCCTTCCACAAGTCAGTTTTTGTGTTTTGTTTTCTCTCTCTCTCTCTCAAAAAAGAGGAAGAGGTTCACATTAACTGGAAGCCATTCTAAACTTCTTTCAGCCACCCATAGATGGGAATATTGGAAATATATTTTCTGGGATATTTTCGCTCTCTTTCTCAATGTTCCTCTCCTGTTGCCCACTCCCTCTCCAGAGGAGCCATTGACAGCCACAGCTGGTACTGGGATCTGTTCCCACAGGGCTGTGACCGCAGCATTGCTACACATCCCTGTAGAGGACAGCCCCTATGAGGCTGAGGGGCACCAATTCCTCAGGACAGTTCCGCCGTAACAGACACGTGCCACACTTTGAAACATTATAGAAACAATTCTTTTTCCAAGCATTTTCCTTATCCCAGGAATCCCATTTTGCTTCTCAGTCTCAATAAAGCATCTTCCTGCCAGCAGGTGGTTAGTTCTCTTTTAAACATCCCTTGACAACATGCATAGTAAAACATTCTGTATTTTATTCCAAACCAAATGATACCTAGTCAAGGTTTTATGATAGAAATGGCTGCTGCTAAATACAGACCTGGATACCTCAAATTCCATCAGTCATTAACCCTTCACTTATAATCATCTTACATGAAGGATTTACACAACCATTATGTAATTGACCATTAGAGGAACAGATGCATTTGAAATTTAAAAGTCAATTGTTTTATTTATAATTATGCATTATTTGAACTCCTACATGTTAAGCCCTTTATTTTACTTCTATTTTGATATTTAAACACAGTAAATGGTAAAGATTATAATTACAGATAAAATAAAATTGTGAGTTAATAAGTTGAAAAGTTCTGCTTTATTTATTAGATTTTAGAAAAAATAACTGAAAATGCAACTACAAAAATTAACTGTCTTAAAACTTTTCTCTAGATAAATATAATCTATTTAACATCTTTTTCATATCTGCCATAATAAATGTGTACAAAGAAAAGATTATGTATTGAAAGTGTACTCCACATGGAGTTCTAGGAGAACAAACCATACACATTTTAGAATTAACTCCTGCACTACAAACTTTTATGCCGATGGAAAAATTTGATAGATAAAGTAACATTAACTAGGAATGAATCCAGCATATCAGGGTGTGGAGATAGCAGGAAAGTGTAGGAGAGAGTTGCAGGATGAGGCAGGGGAAGGGGGAACATAATATTTTATAATTTCCAGTTGGTGAACTTTTATTTTGTAAAGTCTCTTTAGCAAAGATTCATCTGCTTTAAAAAAAATGGAAGAGAGCTGAATGTTTGCCTTATTTTTATCTGCATTATCTGCACAAAGTGACCAAGAATCAGCCCCATACTGATAATAAGGGAACAGGTACTCACTTCTCCTCAACCATTTGCTTTTGATATTCCTCATACTCCTCTCTGGTCATTCCTGCAGCTGCTGCTGGATCAGAAGGAGCATTTTCTTCTTTTTTTTCTTCCCCTCCACCTCCAAGTCCCAAATTCTTTACCTGGTTGCTCAACATACTTTTCATTAGAAAGGCCATCTTCTCAAAAAAAAAAGGAGCTATAAGCAAACAACTACAAGAAAAACCAAACCAAACAAAAAAATGTTTTCAAAACCAACAATTGTTAGCAAGAGTTTCTACAGCCACATCAGCTCTTCAAGGGCACAGTGCTAGTGAAATGTGAATGCCAAAACCAGTTTGTCAGCCATAATCTGGATTAAAGAGTGAACTCCTTAATATCTAGAGGCAGATGGTTCAGATTACTCCAAAAAAATCATTAGATGCAGCTACCTACTTTTTATATTAATACTTTAAGCTAATTGTACACACACACACAGAGATCAATTATAGTGTTCTATCAAATACAGAAGTATATTTTGACTTCTTCAGTCTTGAAACTCCCTCTTCCCCAGTCTGCCTCCATCTAGATCACCACTTTGCTGCTGCATAGAATACCTAGTGCTTGTAATTTTAGCTGTCAGTAAAGGAGAACTTAATCTGACTGATTCTATATGCTGTAATACAGCCTTGATATCTTTTGTTTGTGGGCTGCTTGTGTAGGTCCTCATTGTTCAAACTTTTATTCACATCATTAGACTCCTCAGGTGTATTCAGGTGAAGATCTGCAGGATCTGCTCTCTACATCAGAGACTATTTTGGGAAAGAAAATAATCTGCTAGGTCTCAGAAGTTAATTATTTTGGGTTTTGAGCATTTATTCTACTAAGACTGACTGCGCATGCCTTAATGAAACATTCTGTAATTTTGATTACCTAAATGGTTCTCCCAGCACTTTCATAATTTCACTGAGTGATGGGAGGATTCCAGTTTGCTTAATGCCTTAATCTGTATTAAAGTCTTTCTAATTAAAGCAGACCTGTTACTATTAAAAAAAAAAAAGGTGGGACGTTCTGTAATCCTGTATTATTAGTGATTAAACAAGAAACTTTAAATTTCTTTTTGAAATACAGTATCACCCAGAAGCAAGAACTCCAAATCCCAGCAAAATTACTTCGATATGCTACAAATACCTAGAAAGCATTTATCTTAAATCAAAATTTATTTTTTACAATCACTGTGGACTTCCAGAACTATGCATAAATTGCAAGAATCTGTGGGAAGAATCAACTTTTTACATCTGACCAACTCTGACCTTGATTACCAAAACTGTGTTATACTTGCCCAAATGGCTAACAGAACTGAGATCACAGACATGAGATAGCTAATCCCAACTGAAGCAGAGAATGTCAAAATTGAACAAGCATTAGTCTAGTTGAATGCATAAAATTAAATAGAATTTGTTATCTGGCAAAATTTAAAAACTGAAAATCCAGCATCAAGTTTACACATAAGGTATCACTGCTCCCACCTCAGAGAGTTACTTCAAAATGGGCCTGGCAAAGTCAGTCTGACTTTCTGTTATGCCCAAAGACTTCCCTGGTTCAGTTTACTGCCTCTCTGAGGCACTCAAAAGGCAGAAGTGCTGACGGCATCACTTATTTCCCATCCTGGAGCATGTTAAAGAAGGCTGTGTTTGTTCAAGAGCTGACAACTAGCGAGTGCTGCGAGCTCACTACAGAGCAGCTGTAGCTGTGGGCACGACAGTTCCAGCAGAATGCGTCATGACCGACGCTATCGCTGTATCCTTGTGTAATGGGATCATCTGGTAAGTGCTGTCTGACTCCGCTCAACGCTACTTTTATATCATTTTCCCAGCCTGGGGACAATATGGACAAGTAGGGACGGTTCTAACCTGCAACCCTTTTGCCTTTTACTAAAAATCAAGACCTTGATCACTTTGCTGGTATTTTAGATGTCCTGCAAACAGGCCTAATCTGGCATCTCTTTCAGAAGGACAGTCTTTGGATGAGCACCTTGACTGCTGGGCACTAGCGGCAACCCCCGACCTAGAACAAGACTACAAGAGCCTATCTCTGTTATGCAGCCAACTTTAAAAGAAGTGAAAATAAAGGGTTATTTCTATACAATTTGAGTTAATACTGCTCCAAGAGCAAGCCCCTGAAAAAGAAAGAATCAATCCCTAGTTCCTGAACTACAGCCTGACTCACATAAGTGACTTGCCCCACATTGCTCAGAACCGTGGATCTCAAGAGCAGGAGACAGAAAACCCCGAGTGAGAGGAGAAGATGCTTGGTCAGTTCAGGCATCTCTAGAAATAGATAGTGGCTAGATAAAGAGGGCATCGCAACTCTGGATAAAAGTTTTGGTCTTGCTGACCTTTGCATTCTCTGCTTACAACACAAAACTAACAGAAACTGGCAACGTGGACATCATAAACTGGAAGATTATCTTCTCAATCTGCTCCAGCTCCACAGCCAAGCTGTATCTTACACAGTTATGTGGCACAAAAGGGGCCAAGAAATACTGCATGAACCACATACAGATCACAGAGGTTTTCAGCAGCTTGCAACCCCAGAACAGAATTCAAAGTCTTGAAACAGGTAAAACACGAAGAGCAAATTCTAAAAGCCTCACAGGGAGGCTGGCACAAAAACACTATAGGTAGGCAAACATCCCAACTCCCATTCTTTTCTACAGACTATGTTCCCAAAACACAGTCACAGCAGAGAACTCCAACCACATAATTCAAAAGTATCTAAACGTTCTTCAAAAGGACCAAAATGCTCTCCTTGCCCAGCTTCATCCCTCGAGAAGATGTCACCTTTTATATAAGTCAGAACAATAGATCACTTGCACAGAAAGAGGGAAATAAATATTTTGGGGCTTTCTCAGCTTGAATAGGTTCAATTGAAGATTCCTCTCCTCCACTTATTAGAGAAATTGCTCCTGGCTGGGGGAAAATGATGGTCAGTATGGGAATTCTTACTCTTCCTGTGGGAGGTTACTACTGACATACAGTTTACTGGATAGAACAGTAAAAACAAAAGCCAAAAAACCACAAACCCAAAGGAGAGACAGACTGACTTGTTTCGAGTAGGCATGTTGTATTCCAACAAACGTGAACAGAGCACCCTGGTGACAGCAGTTTGGGGAATCTGAAGAAAGAACCTGATACAGGCAATCTTCATCTCAGACAAATGAGGTACTTCGTATACTCAAAACAGCCAGCAAGCAACCCAATTTGCTGTTCAGATGTAGAAGTTGATATACTACTTGACATTTGTCCCTAAGCATCTGACACTCAAGGCAAGTCTGATACTCTGAACACAAGGTTTTGAGCAACTATCTTACTTATAGGTTAGAATCACTCTAGGCTGGATTCAGCGTACCTTTCTAACCAAGGGCAGTCATCTGTCTCTGCAGGACAGGCGGATCCTCAGCCTCTGAGTGCTATTAACTCTCCAGTATCAGGTAGGACTGAACCCAGATGTCAAAGTGTTCAAACTCTCTGAACAATGGAGGTTAAAGAATGCTTCAAATACACTGCTTGGATTTCATGGACATGTACCAAATTAAAAGAAAAAAGCTTACTAAAAATATGCATCTTTATTCAAATAAGGTTCTCTCTGAACTCCAAGTGTCAATTTACATTAGTCAGAAACAAACACATGAAAGTGTCAGCTGTATGAATTTAAAAAAAAACAACAGTAGAAAGTCTTCGGTGTTACAGTAATTGATGCATTGATAAATGTCAAATTTCCTTCAAACAGAAAGTTAAGTAACTTACAAACCATATTGTGAATTTTACTTTTGAAAGATTCAGGTGTGACCATGTATTTAATATACTCTGACCAGTACAACGAGATTCTCTTGTCACTGCCAAATATTTGCTACTTATCATCCACACTTCAAATATGATTATTAGACCTGTTCTCCATTTATCAAACTGGATTCCAAGGTGTCTTCTCCTCCTAGTCCCAAAATCTTACCTGATAAGAATCAAACACACTATCAAGAGTTGAAAGAAACTTCTAGTAGCCAGCCCTAACAGGAGGCTACATTGACTGACAAATACTCTTAAAGTCCAAATTTGTTGCTATCACTTCAAGAATAGACAGGACAAAATTTGAGCTGGGCAACTGGGAGCTTTCCTTTGATCCAGTGAGTGATGAGGCAATTATGGAAGGTCCAAGGAGAGACGACTGTGAAATGAAGCATGAAGCAAAGTTATCACTTTTTGGATGTTATGCTTTAGACCTTCTGCTCCCTAACACCAAAGTTCCCTAGTTGCACGTGGGAGATACGTCAGATCTATTAGCAGCATAAACACACAAGCTGAGCCTCATACTGAAGATGTGACTGTAGGTTCAAGTTTTCCCCTAAACACCATCCCCAGCCTTCTCTACTTTCTAATAAGACACAAAAGTACGGGCTGCTCCAGCTTAAAAACAAAGTTACGGTTGGATAAATTCACAGTAACAAAAAATACCAGCTTCCTCCAATTGATACATTAGAGCTGCTCCTCATTATGCCAGATATATGCACTTAACAAAATACAATTGCTAGCCTTTCTGTATAAAGGGTCTTGCAAAGCCTGTTGTGAGAGAGGGAGTTCTGTTTAGGTGTTGCACTGATGCAGGAAGGCTTGCCACTGAAAGGAACACCACTGCACATTTTCAGAACAATTTAAGAAAAATATATCAAGTTTAGTTAGAAGAGTCAGGGTTGTAATAGCTTAGACTCAAGGCACCTGAAAATATTTGCTGGTGTTGAAAGAACTCAATGGATAAATTCCTATGTCTTATTCTGGCTTACATGAAAAGTTTTTTTTCAGTGATTTACCCTATTTATTCAGGAATATTAGCTTGAGGCAGTAGTTTCTCCAATTAGTACAGCAAAATCTTCTCAAATTTAGAAATTAATCTACAAAGCTATACCATTTACAGTACACTACATACTGTAGCTATGTAAATAGGTGTGTAGGTAGTATCATTTTAGTGGTACAGCAGACATCTACTTTTTGGACATTATTTTAAGTAACAAAATATATTGCATAGATTTTTCATTTCTCCAAAATGACAGGCACAATACTGAAGTGTTCTTAATTACAGCAAATTTGGCAGTATGTGTTACACCCCAAGGGAGCAGACTGTAGGAATGCAGTAGTAGTATGCTAATTTCCAGATAATTTTTGCAGATTCAGACAGACAGATTAATAATTAAAAGTGAAATATCTTGATGCATTCTATATATTGGACAGAATTTAAAAAAACCCAAAAAAACAACCCAAACAGAAACCCCTATTCTAACACTACACACAAAGGACAAAGTTACCACAGTTATGTAAACAAGGCAAAATGAATTCATTTCACATTCCTGATTTGGGCTACCTCCTTTGTTTCATTCCTGGAGCAAACGTTCACCTGATAAGCAGTATCAAAACCACATGTTCAGTCTTATGCTTTTGATAATAAAGCAGGAATTGACACACAATACTGTTTCTACAATAGCTGCTGGATTAACAAACAAGTCAGTCTGATGCAACAGCTTGTGAAGAAATGGTTAACATTAAATAGCTGTAGTTTAGAATACTCGTCATGTCAAGATTTAAATCAAAGCATCTGTATTTGCTACATAACACAAGACAGCTTTATAAAAGTAAAGACATATCCATACACTAAACCTATCCTTAATAAAATCATATTTGAAGAGGTATAAATCAATGATACCTTTGCAGAAACTAAGTTCCACAAATCTCCAAACAAAATTACAGACAGACTTGAAACTACAAAAAATAAATCAGTTCCACAATATACTGGAAAAAAACTACTTTATCAAGTTTTCTCTCATTGCCTAAAACCAAAACCCAAAATAAGGAGATAAGCCTTTAACTGCTTGATCTGTATAGTTTGTTTTCTGTATCAGGTATCAACAGTCAGACTGTTAAAGGCCTGTCTTTGTGTCTACATATTAAAAAGTATTTATATCCATACTTCATGAAGAATTAGAATTAACTAAATTCTTAACCTACTAAATCCAAGATGTAAGGAAATGAGTTGTGACAATTTTTTACCTCTTCCCAAAAACAGAGAAGAACAGTTGTTTTGGGTTTGTTTTTTGTTTTGGGCTTTTGTTTTGGTTTGTTTGCTTTTGTTTTTTTAAACAGATATGTCAGGACACTTAGTGGCAAGCTTTCTGCACAAATCGTCCATCTGCAATTCTCATGATGGACAACAACCAAACCTGGGTGTTTTAATTCCCTCCCCTTGCATCTTAACAAAAGAGGAGGAATATGGCATTTGCCTTCCAGTATTTATGAGAAAGTTAGGTGAAAACATAGACCTAGACAGGGGAAGACTCTGGATCCTATCTAGCATTCACTCCCCTGCTCCCCAGTCTGTTTTTAACTTTAGCATTAACAGTTTAAATGAGAACTCATTCTGTTTAACAAAATTAAATAATTTACAATATCGAAGTATAACAAACACTTGTATTTCCCTCATTTACAGAAGTGTGTAATTTTCTGTGCATACATACTGCTGTTATGTACACACAAAAGGAACAGGTCATCAAAAGAACTTTTTGGCTGCTGCTTCTTGTTGACTCCTGAAAGAAAAAGCAGAAGAGAATTAGTTAAATACTCATAGCATAAAAATAGCTAACTACTTTAAATAAATTATGTATTTCATGTATTTGGGGATTAGAAGATTCCATTCCTTGTCAGCATAGACTCAGGGAAATGAAATAGAAGTCATATCACAAAAATAGGATTTTTTTTTTTTTAAATTTATTTACAAAGACATTGGTAGCATCACTATAGTTCCAATTTCGCATCAGACACAGAAGGAAACAAAACATTCTGGAAATGACACAGAAGGAAACATAACAAAACAGAGGCTGAAAGAACATATGAACTGATTTTTAAAATACTTTAACTAAAATTTTCTAAAGCTTCACAGTATCTGATTGGCCTAAAGATCATCACAGAAAAGGAAACATGTGCAACTAAGCAATGAAAGAATTTACTTGAAAAAGGATTTCCTTTTCCCTCTGGCACAGAGCATATTTATATTCTTAGTGGATACAGATACTGTGGATCAGTCACACACTGATGCTGGAATTACAAGGGCATCAAAAAGAACTGGAGGGGACTAGCTCCTCATTTGTCTCGAAAGCCATCTTTCCAGTTCATAAGAAATGCACTCTCTCCACTTTGTAGAGAAGCAGACACACAAGAGTAAGTCTTATATTAATAGCAGTTATCCTTCCACAGAGGCAGCAAACAGCATTTCCTCTTTGGAGGGCAATGCAGCTATTTTGGTCTCTGCTCCTTATCCAGATTAGTCTGTGGGAAAAGCAGGAGGGAAGACTACCAACCAAGTCCTTACACTCAATAGGTTTTCCCTTCCATCAATGCAAATTTAATTTGAACATTATGACATCACAAGGAAGAGGAAGAGAAGAGAGAAAACATTCCAATTAGTTTAGTGAAAAAGAAAAAAAAAGCCAAACCCAATACTATCAATATCATATGTAGGAGAGAGATGAAGAGATATGTGTCATTAAAAAAGTTCACTGAGGAATCTGTAAGATGGGATAAGTAACTTGTAAGTATATGTAGCCAAAAAAATAAAATAAAAAAAAAATAAAATCACACCAGATTTTGTCAAGATATTCATAAACCTCACTCAGTCCCTCAGAGGACCACAAGGATGGTGGTCAAGAGCTGAAGCACATGCCTCAAGAGAACAGGAAGGAATGAGGCTTATTCATCCTGGACAAAAGAAGGCTTCACAGGGTCTAACAGCAGCTTTCTAATACCCACAAGATGTTATTAAGGAGACAGGGACAGTTTCTTTACAGAGATGCACATTATAAGAAGAGACACAATAGTCAAACTGAAACAGGGCAGGCTGTCACTAGATATATTGTGGGGGGAGAATAAACCAAACTTCATTAGGATAATCAAATATTTCCCAACAGGGTCCACAACAGTGGTAAATTTTCTATTCTTGGAGGTTTTTAAGACCTGACCAGTTAGGCTAAACACTAAGTCACCTGGTCTGAATTCAGTGTCGACCCTGCTTTGAGCAGCAGGTCAAACTACAGACCTCCCAAGGCCTGTTCCAATCTGAATGATTGCTTGTTTTAAAGATTAACCTAATCATACCACTGCAATTGCATTTCCAGTCAGAAGTTCTAAAATCATGTGCCCTGTTGCCTTTCAACAAAAACGTACTTACCTATACATGATATAACCAATGAATAACACTGTTTGCACTGCTACAAATATGAAGAAGTGCACTGTAGATAAGCACGATGGAAGTGGTGGGAAGTCTGGGCACTTCGATTTCTCACTAGATGGCTAAAAAAAAATAAAAATCAAGAAAAACAGTATTTGAGAAAAGAGCAAACAAGATGTGCCATCAGAAGACTGTTACATGTAAGAAACAAAACAAGGTCTTTGCAACGTGATCTAAAAATCCAAACATAACTACAAAACAGACAGAAATTATTCTACTCTGAAAAATCAGAATCCTACTCCCCATCTCACTTTCCCCTTTCACCTGTGTTTCTCAGATAAACTGACTGATGTTAATTTGAAAGTTATAGGGGAAAAAATAAGTCTTTGGTAAATTAACCCAGAATCAAGAACCTTCTATGGGATCATAAGCTAATTCAGCTTCATTGCTACCTAGACGAGACTAAAGTGACTCCTGAACGTGAATGCAGTCATCTTTCACGCTTAAAGACCTGAAGCAGAGCCTGAGTTTCCCCTGATTAAAGCTCTCCCTTCTGTGCAGAAGCAATAGAGAATCTCCTCTGTACAGAGCTGTTAAGTAGAGAGACAAACACAAAAAAGGCACCCAGAAAACCTAATTGCTTGACCCTGTTTCCACAGGAAATTAAGACTAAAAATCACGCTCTTTGTGCAAAACTTCTCATCAAGATACAGATCATGCAGTTAGGTCAAGGCAGTGCAGTTTTAGTGAAGCAGCTTAATGAAGGATTAATTGCTCCGTAAATTGCATGCTGGCTCATCCTAGCTTTTCACTAACAGCCAAATGAAGAAGTATTACAGTCATGCTTTATACTACCAGCACGTAAATTACCGTATTTCGTTGTACTAAGTGCTCAATGTCCCTCTTTACTACATGAAGGTGTTCTTTGATGTCATTGAAGTGCTGAGTTGTTTCATAGGCTCCTGCAGCAGAGCCAGGATGTTGAGCTCCACTGATCAGCCTCAGAGTATCAGCCATGGAATTTCTGAAACCAGACAAACAACATCTTTAAGCACAGAACAGCTTTTCTACAAATAGTAATTATTCTGGACACCTTTTAGTCCATTAAAATTAGTTTGAAATACACAGTTGCCTCAAAAGGCAGAAAACATTTTTTTCTAGCTTCCAAGAATATCTATCAAGAAATAATTCCTTAAACTATGATTTTTAAAAATATTTAATTTCACAGACAGCTTCAAGTTGTACAGTGCACCATCTCCCAAAGTCACACTGCAAACAGGATCTGGCAAATATTCTATTCCTAGACATCTGCTTTGCCTTACTGATGAAGTCTCGAATGAGTGTTCTGTCTGAGGCTCTTGCCAAGGCTTTAGGATAAGCAGAATTTAATGCAATCTCTTAAGAAAATCAAAAGCTGTTTGAAAAATAAATAAATAAAAGCAGTCATGTAAGAAATAAAAATAAAGAAGAGGCTTTAGGGATAAGAAAAGATTTAGATACATCCTTGTTTCACGATTATCATTTATAAGAGAAACTCATTTCCTATAAGCATTGTCATAATACTTAATATTGTCTTCATGTGAATTCATTTTGCTTCTACAACAAATCAAATTAAATCCATAAAAAGTTGAGGTTCCTTAACTAATTTTGCTTGAGGTAAACTAGTCAATGAGAGAAAAATACTTAACCTCTAATCAATATGTTTATATAATTTTCCCCTACTGGGATGTCTCTTTTCAGTTGCAAAGAGGATTATTCTACAGCTAAAATATTTATCATGTGAATGTTAATCTCTTCATTATTAACAGAATAAACAATCAAAATATATGTCTTTGGATTTCTTTTTAATTTACTTAAAACTTCACATTTTGTTCAGATGAGAGCTTACTTTGATGTTGTCAAGGTGCAGTCCTGACTCTGTACCACAGTCAGCAATTTATCATAGTATCATAGAATGGTTTGTGTTGGAAGGGACCTTTAAAGATCATCCTCCCTGCCATGAGCAGGGACATCTTTCACTAGGTCAGGTTGTCCAAAGCCCCACCCCACCTTGACCGCTTTCAATTTTAACTTTCACATGAGAAAAAAAACAAAACAAAACAAAAAACCAACAAACCACACCTGGCTTGAATACTATTCATTGAGTAAACTGGAAACAACAACAACAAATAATCATATTTGTAAGTGTTATATAAAATTACAGAATCACAGAATCACAGAATGTCAGGATTGGAAGGGACCTCAAAAGATCATCTAGTCCAATCCCCCTGCTGAAGCAGGAACCTAAATGACATCACACAGGAAGGCGTCCAGGCGGGTCTTGAATGTCTCCAGAGAAGGAGACTCCACTACCTCCCTGGGCAGCCTGTTCCAGTGCTCTGTCACCAGTGCTCTGTCAAATTATATTACTGATTTCTAAATGGCTCATATTTACTGTGAAAAGGACAAGTTAAGCACCAAAACTTAAATGTTTACAAATATTCTTCATAAAGATGTTGCCCATCTATTAGCTTCACATCAGTTGCTCTTCATACTAGTAGAATTCAAAAAAACACAGAACTAAACAAACAAAAACAGGAAAAGAAAAAAATAGTAAGGTACATATCTATTCAAAAGCACTATGACTCTCCAGAAGTCAAAACTGCAAGCACAGAAATACTATAGCAGTGTCACAGCAGCTTTCACTCTGTTATAAGAGCTATGCAGCATGTTTAAACTACTCAAAGCAGCTACATACTAAGTCAAAGCCACACAATAAATTAATCTGCACAATTATATCAAGTTGCAGATATACCACTTTAACAAAGAGGCATTTAGTAATTATCGTCCCTATTAAATGCTGGATTAACAATATACTTTTCTCCAAACTGAAGACTACCAGTTTTTCCCTTAAAAATATCACTTCAACACAAAAATCCACTTAACATACTAGACTACCAGTATTCTACAGACTTTCCACAAAACAAACAAATTCTTTTCACTTTCAGCAACAAAAAGATCCAAGAATTCACCCTTTCCTGTCATCTCTGTAAAAGCTCAATCCCATTTCCAGCACATCAGACGATCAATCACTTTCCATAGTAACATTTCCAGTTATTCCAGATAAAGTTACTGCACTCTAGGCTGGATGGAGTTAGCTATGGATTTCAGAAAAACTCTCAGTGTTTACCCCAATTAAGTTTGTTTTTAATATTGCAAAGTTACCAAAAGGAGTTACCAAAAAACAGCTGTTTGCTTCTGTACGTCCCTGCAAACAAAACTAATCAAAGCAGCTCTCACCTTCTCTCATTCTACATTTCTGGTTCGGAACTTACACGCACAAAATTAATGCAAAAAAAACCCCTCATCTGTCCCAACTTAAATTAGCATATATGTTATCCAGAAATGTTATATTTTTGTATAGTCATTGTATAGATTATTTAAAGTAAATCGATTCATATTTACCTGTACTTTGAGTTAGTGTTATAATAACCTATTTTAGAAGTAAGTTTTTCACTGGAAGATTTTTTTCTTAAGTAATCTATGCAAACCCATGTAATCACCATAATGACCACTACCTAATAAATACCGATAGTACTTCTGTCTATCCACATCCATCACATCATTTATTTTAAGTGCTGGAACACAAGTGTGACACTCACTTTGTTCCTCTCCCTCCTAATACCACCACCCCTATGTAGTTACCAGAAATCTGCACACCCACCTCCCCCCAGACTGATCCGCTGTTTGCTAAAAGCAAAATAACTTCCCTAAATAGACATGGTCTGTATCAAATTTAATTTACATTTACTTTTGCATGAACAATGCCATGCTGATAGTTTTTTATTGTATGAACATGCAAGATGCTTCTGTAATCAGATGATTAAGAAATCCACAAATCTTGACAAGGAAATTACTTAGACAGTAAGTCCTTTTCCTCCGGGACAACCAACAATGCAACAGCGGGCTGTTCATTTCTATCTATAAATAAAACATTTCTTTAATCTAAGAAAAATATTAAGATGATGTTACGCAAACTCATACCTAATAAGTAGGCACTAAAAGGGCAGACTGCCAATACTAACAAGAAAATCTAATTTGCTTGCAAGGTATAAAGATTTGTCAAGAATATTAACATAAAAGCTTTCACGAAAGAACAAGTGCAAAAATGGAAGCACTCTAATCTTCATTCTACAAAAAAACTGACCTACTTCAATAAATCAGAAGAGCTGCCCTTGAACTAATACAAGAAAAAACCCACAACTGTAGGAATTGTTTTTCTGCTTTTTTTAAGCCCAAGGTAAGGAATATTTTAACCACTACAAACAGAAGCTTAAACCAACTTAAAGCCATTACTACTAAAGACATTCTAGAAGCAGTACACAGTCATCCCTATCAAACACAGGCATTTTCTCACATCCACTTTAGCAGTATAGCACCCTTCAAAGACTTTTTTTTTTTTTTTTTACTTCATTTGGTAGCACAGTTTGAAAAGGTATAGTATACCTCCTGATCAGTTTTAAAAACTGCATCTTAAAAAGCAAAATTATTAATCATTTGTGAACTTGCAAGCATCTCTGCAGATACAGCAGTTTGCTGAGGAAGTTCACTGGCAGAAAGTTCTCTGATAAAAGAATAAACCATCCAACCAAACAAAAAACAAACTCAATTTTTCTCTAACTTATAAGAAATGGGGACAAGATTACTAAAAGGGTCTACACAATACACTGACACATGAAAAAACCAACACATTTCTGTCTTCAGCACACAATGTAAGTGACAGTAATTTAATATCAGAGTGTTTTTTTTCTTTCTTTCTTCCTTTCCCCCCCCCTTTCCCCCCCCTAAATATAATATAGATTTTATTCATAATATTATATAATAACCAGAAACTCAGACTGGTTTGGGTTGGAAGGGGCCTTAGAGTTTATCCAGTCCCAACCCCCCTGCCAGCAGCAGGGACACCTTCCACTAGACCAGGTTGCTCAAAGCCTCATCCAACCCGGCCGA
>NW_010289420.1:34868-35235 GCF_000700745.2 Antrostomus carolinensis
CAACCTGGGACACTTGCTCACCACCCTCACAGCAAATAATTTCTTCCTCACATCTCAGCTCCATCTCCCCTCTTCCAGTTTAAAGCCATCACCCCTCATCCTAACAAACTCATAGAATTAATATATCAGGAGTAGACTGAGTACATCAGCTAGGCACTCCAATATACCTTTTTTTTTTTTCCTCTTAAGTTCACTGGCTATAAATCAAAGACATCTACACTCATGTGGTTATCAGTACTCCAAAATCAGAGCAACGAATTTCCATGAGGTAGCAGCTTATCACATTAGCAGAAATTGATTGTTTTGAGAGGGACAAAGCTGTTGAAGTGGAATCTCAAAAAAAGAGAAAAAAAGAGAAAAAAAGAGA
>NW_010289421.1:0-47542 GCF_000700745.2 Antrostomus carolinensis
ATATCAAGGAGGGCAGAAGGGCTGTGGTTACTGGTGCAACCAAGTCCTGCATGTCACCAATGGCTAAGGAAGCAAGCTACTGCCATAATACTACATATTACTGTTTCTTAACAAAATTACATATTCTGCTTCCAGGTTTGATAGATCCTTTCATATTTTTTTCTACAATGTGATCTAGGGACTTATTATAAACAGAGGGATGTGTTACTAGCTGCAGAGGTGTTGTATGCCAAGGGTAAAATTGTATTTACAGTAGCTCCTGGGGTGGAAGGGCCAAAGGCTGAGGGAAGTGGGGTGGACACAACTCAAAATATCCAGGAAAAGAAAAGGATAGAACAAGTATATCTTAGGATTTCTCTCTTCTAACAAGCATACTTATCTGTGTAGACTAAACAAGGTTAGGCTGGTGAGATAATTTGGTGCTTTACAGAAACTCATCAGGACAAGCCTATCCACAGGTGAGGATGAGATTAGCTCATTCTGTGCTTTTAATTTGGTTGCCTGAATGCCAACAAGGAAAAAAATATAAAAATAAAGTACTGTAAGTAAGGCAAACCTGAGGCCCGGTAGTTGCATGTCTTTGCAGCAGTCTAGTGTAGACACTGAAGCAGATCTGCATCTTTGAGCGCTTGCCATAGCTGCCAGCCTTGGGCTGGGAAGCCGTGAGCAGCTAGAAGACCAGAGATGTGGCTTCCTCCCTTACAAACTGTTGTACTGGTTCCTACACCAGTTAAACCATCCGCTGCTGATTCTCTGTAGCTGTATATCTTGTGCAGTCACTTACTGCTGTGCAGTAACTATGAATGCTGACCATCTTGTTTATTGTGTGAGTGTAAGAGGCTTTTAAATAAGTAAGCATCATTTCTTTACCCCTTTCTCCAAGTATCCTTTCTCCGGTACTCTTGCACTTTACCTTCTGTTGACCAAGAGTAAGAAGAGACATAGAGTTTTTTTGTTGCAAGGCTACATATCTCTTGCTCTCTTGCTGTACCAAGCATTCACAGCATCTCAGTGACAACTTGTGCTTTGCATTTGTACTTTCTGCAGCTTTACTGAATCCAAAGTGTAAGTGGTATTGAAAATCAGCTGCTTCTGGTTAGTTTAGTAATTCACTTTCAAAATTAAACAGATTGTGGATTTATATTCTCCAGACCCCTCCCAAAGACTGTTTGTGGTTTTTTTCTCTCTTTTTACCACTGTTGCTGATCAGACAATGATAACTTGTAGGAGAGTTATGGAAGGTCTCTATCTTAGACTACGGAATTTTTCTATTCATCTGAATGAGTTTGCCAAAGGTGGATAGGCTTGATGGTCTTTTGCTTGTGTGTATCTATGGGAATAAATGCTTTGAATTAAGCAGACTTCCATCAGTTCTGCTGGTTTCCTTCTCCATGTGAATGTGCATGTGTGAGAGAATATATATTTATAATTATGCTTGTATCTGTAATAGAAACACTTATTTAAATAAGAGAAAGGGGAATGAGTGGCAGTAGGTGTTAAGCCCACAGAGTGAGTGACTAGACAAAGGCAAGTGGTGCAAAAGCCCTGCTGAGCCAGCGCCTGCAGAGCGCGTGCTGCCAGGCAGTGCCGGCTGTGGCTGCTTGCTGTGGACCACTGATCCATTGGATGAACAAGGCTCGAATCAAAGAATAGGAGACAAGCCTTGTCCTTTCCCTTTCCACCCCTTTGCTACCCATTACTCTCCTCTGCTTTTCTCTGACATACATGCAGACATACACAGAGACATGATCTTCCATCCTTGTCACTGTGGTTCTTTTCCAAAGAGACTGATGAGGGAAATAAACCTCTACCAATGTGTTCACTGATAATGTATCAGATGGTCATACAGAAACAAAACAAAAATAAGATAACTGTATATATTTCAGGAATTTTTTTTCTGTAATAGTTAGGTGGTCTTTCATGTCCTGAAACAGAATAACAAAGAAATATGCAGGTACCTATTTAGCTGCAATTCTAACTGAGTGAATTTCAGTGCAAGAATATTTTGTAACTTGAATTGGTAATTGCTGCTTCAGAGGCAGGTAACTCTGATGGATTATGGCATAACAGAGCTATGCAACACTTCGAACACAAGTGAGCTAAGGCACATATATTTGTCTGTATTTGCAAAATGATAAAGAAAATGCACTGCTCATACTTACTGTACTTTTCAGCCATGCATCTGAAAGCGTTAAGAAAGAAAACTATTGTGTAAATGACCTAATAGCATCTCAGTTTAGTTTTTTTGAGCTGTGTGGCACTGTTGGTGGGGAATATTAACGTTAGTGCTGTGCATGAGGTGGAATGCCTAGATCCAATGCAGCTCTGTGTTTCCTCAAAATTTCAGAGGTAGTTGAACCTGGAAGTGTCTTTTAAAATCAATTTAAAATATTAGTAGATTTTTTTCTGATCACTATTATCAGGATTATGACTAAACACAGGAATGAGATTATGTAATTTGATTTTTCTGTCATCATGTCAACTGGAGTAGGCTGTACTATAGTGCTGCTATTTATGCCTGTTTTAAAAAAAAACCAAGGAAATGCTGTTTTTAAAAATTTTACCCATAGGAAAGAAATTCAGCACATTTAATGGCAGGGTGAGATTGCACTTTTTACATTGTAGTCCTGTGAAGGAGAACAACTAAAATTAAGACAGGCAAGCATTTAAATTAAGGTTAAATATTATTCAGAATATACTATGCTTTTTTTTGTTGTTGTTCTTGGATTTCATATGAGGTGAATCCAGTGAAGATTAGGGTTCAAAATCAAAGGCAATAGTGTTTCTCCAAAGAGTTTTGTCATATTCAGACCACGACTTAAAGACGGACTCATCTTACCACAGACCTGATTTAGGAAGCCTGGGCTGAATTTGTGAGCATGTGAAAGGGGCTTGCATCTGTGCTTCAGTGCTCAACTTTTCATACTGGAATGGAGAAAAAAGAAGAAAAAAACCTTAAGTGTTCCTTATCAGCAGAAAAGCAAGTACTGTGCAACGTGGTTCTGCAGGAGACAGTCCCTTAAAAACAATCCAGATTTCAAATTTGATATTTGCTTCTGGCAAGAAGTTCAAAAGCTTCACAATAGTGTCTCCAAGTTACTTGTAACACTGGTTTTGGTCATGACTTTCAAGGGCTTCGAAGGACTTTCTAAGCTGTGTCAGGATCTTGAAAAGGAAAAAAAAAAAATATAATTAGTTCATAATCTTCAAATTAAATTATCTCCTTACATTCCAAGATTTCCCTCATCTTGGAGGAGTGTGGTCGTGGGGAAGTTGTCTTTAAGTTTCTCAGGGATTTCCTAACTAGAGAGAGTGAGATCTTTGCCTTCCATGGTAAAGTGCTTGAGCAAAAAATAGTATATCATGGGGAACTTATTATTATGATAAACATTTACAGTTTTTAGAAAATTTGTATCAGTGACTGAACTGATAGCAGTACATATCTTAAGAGAAATGCAAATTATATTTTACTTGTAATATGATGCTTAATTACACTGCTTATCTTCCTTGAAACGTTTCACAGTAATGGATATATAAAAAGCAATGTCTACTAGAAAGGAAGATTGATCCAGGGAATACTGATGATATTCACTTCAATCGACTATCAAATACTACTGGACTGTGTCACATTAAGGAGCCACCTGCTCAATGTGACCCATCCCAGCACAGACTGCTCCTGATTAACTGGCATGACCTTGCAAGCACCACAAATGGTCTGTCAGCTTATGTCCCCTGTGTCGTTAAGAACACAAAGGTAATTAGGTTGCTCTGCAAAGTGTTTGCAGCCACTTCTAGCAGCACAACTGGGGAAGAATAAATCCCTTCAGGCTGGTTTCCGAAGTTGCACTGGAGTGACAGGATGCATTTTCATTTTTAGGCCATTGTTATTTAAGTATTATTTGGATAATAAATTGACTTAACTCAATTACCTTTAATGAGTTTCAGTGCATGTAAGTCACACTTGCCTGGGGGGGGGTGGGAAAAAGCCAATAGTTCTCTAGTTGTGAGAACAGAGAAGGGATTGATTTCTTTGTCCTATCCAGTGGCCTCCTGGCCTCATACTTTTCTCTTTCTTGGTAACACTTCTTGACTAGGGCAGTTGTGATGGAGAGCCCTGTGTGTGACAGCCCAGGGGTGAAAGGGCACCCTCCTTCTCTCTGAGGCTCAGCCCCTGGTTAGTTGATGATCCTGGACAAATCATGTTGCCTCTTGGAGCCCCACAATTTCTCCTTGCACATAATGCTTTTCTACAGTGACTGCTAGACAACAAGTCTGTATTTCATTACCAAGGAGCGCTTAAGGGCTTGCTTCACGCAGTAAGGGAAGAGCATCTGCATACAGTGGCATATGTTCTCCTCTCAATATCTATCCACAGCTGCTTCTCACAGGACAGAAGAAAATATGTATGCAATGTCTGTATAAAATAGAGGCTAATGTGTTTCTAGAGAAATGTTAGAAGAAAGGAGGGTGCCTCATTTTTGCTCAGCACTGTGCAGACTACAATGGTTTCGAATGAGGAAAATAAAATTTGTAGTAACTGTATCGTTCAGTTAAAGGTACATCTTGTATCTCTCTCAGAGAAGAGAGGCACACTGATTTGTATTCTTTCATCTACTGCACTGGACAAAGATGACAACAGATTTAAAGTGTAAAGCATTGGTTTTACACTTCTGGGATTATGGCTCATATCCAACTTGACCCTTAAATGCAGTCACTGAAACAGATGGAGATGAGATTTGGGTGGGCATAAATCTGAACAGTTTTGAGGATGGCTTGTAGCAATTTGAACTCAATAGACAGAGAAGACAAAATATACATGAGCAGTGGGAACCATCTTGAGCACGTTTTTCTGAGGAACAGCAGTTTGTACACAGGAAGGAGGAAGGAGTAAAAATGTTTGCAGAAAACTCACGAATTGGGCTGGCACATGTTTTCAGAGGAACATGGAGTGATGGGTAGGTAACGAGGCTTCCTGTCCCACATTACAACTGAAATCGAAAGGGATCGTACTGTGCCTATATATGCTTTGTTGTGTGCCGCTTCTGATGATCACAGGGCAGAGGTCTGATTAATAATACTTAAAGGTACCTGAAAAGGAGAAAAAGGAGTTCAGAACTGTGATATTGAGTGTAGGGTACAAAAAAGGACATCTTTGATATACTTGGGGCTTTCGGGGCAGTTGCTATTTTTCTCCCTGAAAATTAGCTTTTTGAGAATGTTCAAAGCCTGAACACTAATGGCTTTGATAAACAGGGTTATTCTTGGATATGTAGAATTATTGCTGTTTATGCCACAACTCATCTAGCAGTTCCTTATGACCTTTCATGATTTTAGTCAAAACTAAAATGGTCCACTCTGTGTAGTTAATTTTTTTTCTAGTGTCTTTGTGTTGGCCTAGTAGGGAGGCTTCTGCAAGTCATCTTTAAAACTCTAAGTTCATATTCTGTGAGCTTTAAAGAGTGCAGCTGACCTTAGAAAGGGAGGGGAAGGGGGTTTAATTTTGTTTGCTTTAAAAACCTTCAAATACTTGCTACCTGCCCCAGGTAGCATTTTAGGTTTTGTTTAGAGATTTTTTGCCCTTTTAAAAAAAAAAAAAAAATTGCCACAGATAGCTTTCTTAATTTCCCACTGCAGCCCCAAACTACCACAATTTACTTATTCAGTTTCCAGCTTTTTGGACTTTAATTTCTAGTGTTAGCAATTCACTCTTTTGTTTTATCCCATATCTGCACTTTTCTCTTGATTTTAAGTTGTGCTTGAATGCTGACATAATTAGGTCAGTAGCTACCAGGTGTGATAAGCTGAAACAGCCATTCAATCAAGCTGAAATAAACCTAGCTTGGACAGTGGAGGGGATTATGTGTGTGTGTTGATGGGTTTCCCCCCCAGCCTCCACATATTTTTCAGATGTACCCTCAGGATAGTAATTTGGTTCTTAATGGTAGTTCCTGAGCCTTCTCATGCAGCTGGGGAGCTGGCAGTCTGGCAAAGGTCTCCCATATGAGGATGTGGTTGAATTCTTGGACTGGCCAACCCAGACAGCTGTGCAGGATGGTGCAGATCCATAGGCACGTTTATATGCCCTTATTAGCAGCTTGCAGTTGGTGATGAGAGAGCACTTTGGAGACAAATGGGGAACAAGGATTGGGGACATCAGTGATGGAAAAGAAAAAACAAAAAGCCTTCTTTTTGAAGTGCTGTTGATCTACTAGTCCACAAATTGTAGTTTGCTTGAGTTATAAAATACATGTAGGAGAACAAGTTATTCGACATTAGCTCTCAAGACCATAACTATCAAGTAAGATAATCAGACAAAAAAAATCTATGAATGAACTTTAATTTAATTTTTTAACATAAGATAGCAACCTGACTTAGAACAGAATTTTGTGGCAACTAATTCACCTAAGCACGTAAAGACTCAAATTTCAGAAGAGCCTAATGCAGTCAGGTGCTTTAAAAAAGAATTTATTTAATTGACTGAAAAGAATTCCTTAAAGGCTTTTTGTTAATCCCAGTTTAAAATGTGTTTTCACCTATTTGAAACTGTAAAGTTTTCATTTATTTTTATACAGAAGTGGTCTGAGCTTAAAACCACTTGTCTAAACAGCTGAAAAATTCGGAATCTGAATAGATTTGGCTAGATCTATTGAATAAATCTTGTTTATTCTATTTATTTGTGTACAGCCAGATTTTTCTATATGTTGGTTTATATGGCTTTACATCTCTAGACACACTTTGAGAAATTCACTATCCCAAAAAGCACTAGTGTGATCATTAAAATTAATAGCCTACAATTTAAAGTCTTTTAAGATAAGTTTTGTTTCCTTCTCTACCCCAGCTGTATCTGGAAGGAAGTAAAGTTTTCTGAAAGTCATTCAAATTGTTCTTAGTTAAGAGAAAACAAACAAACAAATGAGCACACTGCAAGCAATCTGGTGCAATTAATATGAGAGCTGTCAAGGGGGTATATTATAATAAGATGAACTGACAATGCTCTTCAAGGGCTAAACCTAAAGTTTCCACTCCAAGGAGGAAAATGACATTTACACTGATTATAACTTCCTTTTCAATGACAGCCTTCTTTTACAAAAGATTATTATATTTTGTTTTGTGGTTAGATGAGGTAAAAAACCCATTCTTTTCCTTGAAGGAGCTGGCTTAGGACTTTAAATTACAATGGCTGAAACATTAGGGAAAAATAGAAAGCTCACAACAAACACCAACCAGCTGCTTCTGCTGTATATTTAATATGTACAGCTCTATTAGATTGGTTTATTAATACATCTGCAGGTATCTTGCAACGGGGGCCAGATGGCTCAGGAGATGGGTAATGGCACAAAGAGGGTTGCAAGTAGCAATTTATTGCAGGTCAGAAATAGCCAAATGATGTTGCCTTCTGATGTCTATTCAGTAACCAGCATGAATGACTCTGACGAGAGGGTCTCACTCCAGTGCCTGGTCCTGTACCACCAAAACTGCTATGAGTATTTGTCCCATATGAGCAGAGAAAACAAAATGTGTAGAAGTGGTGACAGGTAATTAGGCAAGCGCTGTCTACACGTTAGTGATGATGCTCCTTGGTAGGATGTTGTAGGACGTTTGTTTTATTTTGGGGAGTAACAAGAGTTGAAGCTCAGCAGGTGACTCTGTAGGTGGGAGGAAATCGGTGTCCACAGCCAGTTCCTGGGCTCTGAAACATGTACACAGCGGGTTTCCAAAATTGGCATCAAGGGCTATGCTGGAAACCTGCCAAGGGACTGCAGCCTACACTGATTCATACACGCAGCAATACAGTAGGCTGCGTTTTTAAATTTACATGACTGGCTCTATGGTCCTGAATTGCATATTGAAGTGCATTCTTGAGGAAACCCTCTTATCTGAGTTTTTCTGAAAATCTAGGCAACAAATATTAGGAAAAAAATAAGTGCCAGGCTTTGTGCTTGTTTCTCTACCTTTATCTTTTAGAAGTTTAGATGTAGTTTGTTGTTTTGAATTTATGAGCTATAGAAGCTGGTATTATTAGGTGACAGCAGGCAAAAAGTTGAGAAGTTATGGTACCGCAGTCTTAATAAAGCTGGTATTAAATGAGTTATACAGATGCAATACAAACATGATCCGGCTTTCTCTGTTTGATGGGGCCATAAAGAACCACAACGAGATTCATCATATGACCAAATCTGCAAAAACTCGGCTTAATGGTCAAAGCATGCTGCAGATGTATTTGTCCAGAAACCTCACCTGTACATGGATATTACCTTGTCACTCAGGGCAACATGACATAGTCATAATGCAGTATATGCTTTGTGTCTGATCCCTTGTATGACTCCTGGTTTCAAGCATCAAAAGTAAAATGAATGGGTTCTGTCTCTCAGACTCCAAGAAGGCAATCCTTTGCCTTTAATCCTTTGAACTGCTTTTGGAATTAAAGGAGTGATACTACCTGTATTGTAGGGTTGCACTTGAAGACCTTTTCTGATGTTAACTAGCCCAGGTGTGCTGCATAAGTCAGGGGACAAATGGTGCATGTGTGTGTGTGTGTATAAAGGGTATTAACCACAGCATGAATGCAGACTATATGCAACTTTGCACCCAGATGAGGGGGAATATTGCTGCCCAACACTGCCCCATTGTAATCTGTGAGTGTGCTTGGAAAAGCTGTTGAGGGTGGTCTAGGGAGGTATCCGTGACACCAAGGTAAGCGTTTCTCTGATATCTCTGTCTCTTGTAACATTCTGAAGTTATTTGTACGTTGTGGCTCAGTTTGTAATAAATCACTCTGATAGCCATTTAGTAGAATAGTGGCCTATTGCTGTACTTCAAATTCAAATAACCCCCCAGTCTCCCTGCTTTTCAAGACATCTGTTGAAACATAAACTACTCATCCCCAAATGCTAATGGATATGGCTGTCAAAATAAACAGAGTCCCTTTCAATTAATTATTGCTTTGGGATTTGCCCACATGCTGGTTCTTGGTGTATTTTTTCATTATTATTTGTTTGTTAAGCTCTTTCTCCTGCTTTCTTCTTGCTAGTCCTATAGATTGTACCAAAGCCAGAAAATCCTGAGATTTCAAACAGGAACAGTGGCAGGGCTAGATTCTGAGTAGATCCAAAATCAGAAGGAAAAGAATGAACAGCCACAGCTACACACATGTAATTCTTGAGAATGATTCTGTAAAAGCACATCAGCCTTGCAATGTCAAAGACCAGGAAGCATTTGTTTGTGTGTATGTGTGTGTGTGTGTGTGTGTGTGTGTGTGTGTGTATTTGTGTCAACTGATGTACACTTGTCAAGTCAATGATGTTAAAACACATAAATAAAGGCTAGATCCTTATCTGGTTTAAATAGTTTCACCTCCATAGCTTCCTCGGACCCATAGCAGTTTACATTTGTTGGGGATTTGACTCAACACATTAAGTTGAAATATCAATAAAAATAAAACATGTAGAAACAGTAAATAAAAATTAAGACCTTTGTTACATAATGAATTTTAAATCTTCATTTTTCCATGGAATAAGATAATTTGACATGAAAATACAACTTTATTACTATAGATGAAAAGGGTGGTTATTAATCTTATTGTTAATATTACCAGGCAGTAAGAACTATTCAGTGAAACATGAGGTGAAGGACTTGGGGAGGTAAAAGCAGTTATTTCAAGTCTAAAATTACATCCTGTAAGAATTCAGGTGGAAGAATCAGATTTGCAGCATTAAATCTGAATCCAACAAGAATTCGTTTCTACTATCCAGTGACTTCTAACTTGATCTGCTCAAGCACATTATCATATCTAAAAATAAATAACTATTTTATTTATTTGCATGCTTTCAGGCTGTCAGAAGTGTTAGAGTTAGATGTGAAACAACATCTACCATAGATAAAAAACACAAAGTAGAGCAAGAAGGTCCTTGGCTAAAACTGAGTATATTTGCCTTTACAGGGTAAAGATCTAATAAAATGCTTTACTAGTAGAAGAATATATACAACTTCATAAATCAATCATAAATTCATTTTATAATTGTTTCAGCTATCCTTCATTCATGTGGGGTGTTCTACCTATAGAGAGTTCTATAGCTGCTTGTTTAATGTCCCCTGGCTGGCTGTAGATGGTCATGTTTTTCTCATATCTGTTAGCTACTTTGGGCATGTACTTCAGTTTCCCTTGACTGTTTTTAAAGAAATTCTATTATGTCCTTTAACTTTCCACCTCTCTCTTCTCTCTTGGCATCACTTATCTTCATCACACATCTCTTTTAATCTGCCCCAAAATTCACTCTTGCTTTTTGCTATATATCTGTTCACACATGGTAATGCTTCATTCTTCCACTCATGTGTTACTCACTCAGTCACTTTTAATGCATGGGAGGAAAAAAGGCTTTTCACGCTGCCCACTGTCAAGTGCATTTAAGGGACTGTGTTCATGGCAGAGAGCAAAAGCTGTGTCTGGGGGCGATTAAATGCACTAGTGAAGCAGAGGAGGTGACGGCAGGGTTCACATGAGCACAATCCTTCCAAGAGCTGAGAAATTCTCATCCTTCGCTGGAGCTATGGGGAGCTGAAAGGCTCTGAAGGCTTTGCAGGAGCACATCTTGAAACTTACAGAGAAGCCAAAGAATATTTCATAAGGATGACTTTATGAAACGTTACTCTTGCCTTGTAGGAGCCTGCAGGTCTTACGGTGCTGCCTTGTTCAATAAAACATCATTGCCAACATAGGAAGGGCCTTGGCAAATCATTAGTTAAGAGATACAAATGGGAAATGCTCTAGTAAGACCTAGATTTTGCTGCTTTCTCTGATGCCATGCTACAGCAATGTCACTGCTCTCTTCTTCAGTCGTGAATAACCAAATGAAACAACACATAACCATGGCAGTAGAAGTGCTATAAATACAGACAGATGTGCTAATAATCTTGCCCCTTCTTTTGGTACATGGGTTGAAGTGATTAGTTGTTATGCAAATACCTGGAATTGCATCTCAAAGTGTGATTTTTTAGTCTGAATTTGTTAATAAGCTAATTGGTATGCATATTAAAAAGGATTCTTAACGTATTTACACATGTACAATAGATGATTTTCAATCTTTTATCAACTTGGCTGCAATAAAGAAAATCAATTAAATGAAATAAAGTGCCATGTTCAGTACTAGGGATTAGTGCTTGCAGAGATTTAATTGCAATAAAAATTTTCTAAGAAAAGCCTAAACTGGCAGACTTGGGGGATTATTTTTTTTTCTTAACTAACTGGCTTACATATTTTCAGATGTATTTAAGTTAATTTAAATGTTCCACTTGTGTGTTCCTCTCCACATCTACTACTGTGTTCACCAAACAAGAAATTCATGTGCTAACCCAGAATAAAATTGTAATCCTTTAAATTACATTGAAATCTTAAAAATTAGAGATGTAAATGTAAGAGGTTTCAGTGATATGCAGCATGCTTCTAATAAATATACAATAGAATTGATTCAACATTAACTAGCTCCAAACCAGCAAAATCCTGCTCCACTTTCCTTCCAAAAACTTGCTTAGCTTAGTCCACATGAATGAAATTAAGCTGACACACCATCTTCATCAAAAACTGACCCCATTCTGCTTTCTTCATCCCTCTCTCCCTCAATGTGCCTTGCTGATTAACAGTGGACAAATATAGTGTCCAGTGTATTTCTGCACTCAAAATGTTAAATCTCATCATACACTTAGTAATATTAATGGTCATGATTGTTCCCTTCTGGGGAAGTAGGAGTTGGAGGAGCCCAAAGGTGTTGTGCTATTGCATTGTTTCTGGTGATAAGAAAAACAGTTTCTTAGCATAGTTCCTCTGTTCCCACTCATTTGGCCATCCACACTGAACAGAAATATATCTCACATTGGAATCCTTCATACGTACAGGGAAGGTTCACACCTAATGTGCACAGACACTGATTTCAGAGCTGTCTTCTGACTTTAGCACCAAGTTTGACCTGTAACTGCAAAAACTGTTTCAACAAGACGGTCCTCAAAAAAAACAGTTCAGATACTTCAGAAGGATAAATATGCTGCTGATTTAGCAAGACTGCAAAAGTTCTGCTGAATGGGAAGGTAGCTGATATTTAAAAAGAAAGATTTGTTAACTGAGTTTGCTGGTAAATGTTCCTAGATGATCTTAAATACTGACTTAGTTCTCCGGTCTGTGGACCTGCCTGGCCACACTCAGTGAACGTCCACTAAACGTTTTTTTTTTTTTTCTTTAGTGAAATGGTGCTGGGGCATGGAGGAACATGCAGGTGTAGGTCCATGCTGGAGCAGCCTATTTGATATTTTCCTCTTGGTAAATTTGGCTTAAAAGTTTAAAGAGTGGATTAAGCTCCTCTGTTGATTCAGCATGCAAAATCTTGTCTGTTAAAATATTCAAAAAAAAGAGGCTAATAGCAATATTAAAGTCTAGAGTCAGCATTCTTTTAAAAAGTCTTGGGGTAATAAGAGCCAATCTCCACTGTAGGCAATGAGAGTTTTACTACTGGTTTCTCTGGATTTGGGATTAAAATACATATATGTTGTTGTATTATATGAAATGATATTAAAATGCACACACGTATATATGTATATATGTGTATACACACACACGTTTTGCATCCACGGAATAAGGCTAGATTACCCATCCCAGCCGACCAGTCATACTTCTAAGAGATGATTCCATGCCTGATGGATTCCTATTTGGTATAGTTTATACATATAATATTTGGATTAGAATTGTACTGGAGGAAAGAATAGTGAAACATCATGATTGTATTGAGGTTGAACAATTATAATACAACTAACTACTCTGTTTAAATATTCATTTTTATGAAAGGCATTCATTATGCTCTTCATCTGGTAAGTTGCTCTCACTTAAGACTCATTCCAGTGTTCAATCTCTGATAGAACATTGGAAAAAATCATAAAATATTTAAATGCTCTCATTATGTTTTGGACAGCTTGTATTGACACTGTATCCTATGCTTCATTTACAACAAAGTTTACAATTTTTGCCACTTAGAGATAGCTGCAGCTCCTCTGAGGCAGAAAATGCTTGCTACTAAGTTAAAATGAGAATTGCTGGGAGAGCACAGATTGAAAACTAAAAGGCCTTTGACCAGCCTAACATTTTTGAGACTTGCATTGAACCATTATTTTAAGTTATAGGGTAGATGATAACAACATTTATACACGCTGGATGGCATCCAGCATAACACACACCACCATCCAGCATAATATGTAACACCAGCATAAAAATGTCATGAAATAGAATCCTTGTACATTAAGGTTTTTTAATCTCTCAGTTTGCATTTTGTTTTATCTCGTTCAGTGCAGCTTCCACCAATTCACCAATTACTGCAAAACCTAACAGGTACATCTGTACTTTCATACACTTGCTAAACCACCTATTGTTGGATGTGTGACTGTCTTAGACTGAATTGCAGTGCTAGCATTATTTTTGTTATGTACCTGTCTTAGATTTCCACCTCCCTAGGAAAAAAAGCTTCCTTTTGGAAGGGAGTGTATCAGGCTGTGATATCTGGATCACTGTTGTCTTTGTGCTGAAATTCTTTCTGTAAGAACAACACATTATTTGAAGACAGACTGAAAAAAAAGAATATGCGTATTGTTGAACGGAGGCTACCCACAGGAGCTCTGAGGCTTCTTTTTGGATAAGCTCTTCAAATCTGAATTCTTATCTGAATATTTTGAGAAGGCTGAGCTTTTCCAGGCCACACCTGCCTCCGTATTCTCTGTAAAATATTCTGAATGCAGAGCACTGCAGTCACCAGCCACCCTCCATAGCTGCTGAAGATACTGGTCTTGGCTAAAACCCACCAGCATAGCCCTTAGGATGATGTTGTTTTTGACGTGATGCCGAGAGCTAGCAGGCCTACAATGAGCCGGGAGGGGGGTGTGGCTTGGTACCCACCGCCCTGCAATACCTAAGGCTGCCAGCAGTGCTAGATCTCCCTCGAGCCCTTTGCTTTGGGAGGGTAGCTGTTGCCCTCTGGCTCCCAACTGACACAACCTTCCTCCTCTGAACATCTCACACATAGAGCTCCTGGTCATTCTCACTTCTCACAGCCCCTCCAGCCTGCAACGTCCCTGCAGTTGTCAATGCAATCTCATCTTCCAGATGCATCCTCAGGCCCTGTCTAATATCTTAAAGCACAGATGGGGAGTTTCAACACTTCTGTGGCTTTATAATGAGCAGAAAAGTTGTAAATAAGTATAAGATGTATAATGAATTTTACTTCAACTGTCTCTGCCTTCTGCGTGTCACATGTCCTTGGATATAAGCTTTTCAGGGTGGGGGTTTTGTATTTTTGTCAATGTTTACATAATGCTTTGGCCAACAGTGTCTTATTGACCTGCAGGTCTAGGTATGGCTGCAATGTAATTAAAAACAATAATGTAAGCCTCTGAGAAGGTAAGAAGTTGTTGCCCCTTCCTAAGGTGAAGACAGCAAGGAATGGTCACAGCTGCTTTAGCTGCATGAACTGCTTATGCACAGTGTCAGATAAATAGAGATGAATGAGCCACTCAGCTTTTGGTGGCCATGGGGAGTTTAGTGGTAGTTTTGTTGACCAAAGCATTCTATTCAGAATTTTTCGGTGATGCTTTAGGAGCCATTTTAACATACGTGAACTTAAAATCCAATCTGCCACTAACCAAGTGACAGACAAGGAAAGGATGCTCATTCTGTAGTGATGGAAATTCTCAAGGGATTTTTTTTTTTTCCTCCACTAAGATTTTTTTTTCTTTCTTTATACAGATTGCTCATAAATGGGAGAGTATTGCTTATTAAAAGTACCTTAAAAGATGACTTGTAAACCCTCCCCTCCCCCCTCCAGATTCTAGATTGAGGCACGTGGTATCATTTTAATAGGGAGTCTTAGTTGTTTCTACCCAGTCTTTGTGCCAACAACTGCATCTGACAGAATGGTTATAATAATAATCCATTCCCTGCTTGATGCTTCTGCAACAGTGACTTATTCAGTAGCAATCATGAAGTATTATTCAAAGCACAGACCACTGGGCAGGGTGAAGAACAATGCCTTCACAAATGCTGGGTAATCAATGATTTCTCTTTTCTGAGCAAGAATACTTTCAATTGTACTGCAGACAGAATTCCCTCTGGTTGAATAAGTTGCTGAAGTGGAAAATTTTATTTAGCAGCATTTGGTAAGAGTCTCGCAAGTCTCCACTGAGTCATTAGAAGTGGTACAAAAAGTCTGCTCTAGCTGAGAGTTAAATTCTGGCTCCTTCCTGGGTGAATATTGTTGTGGAAGATTGCAGTAACCCTGCAGGTATTCTCTAACACCCTTCCTCCCCATCCACACAGAGGAGCCATGTGAGCACTTGTTCAAAGGCTCCTGAGGAAAATTGCCAGGGTTTCTAAAATTCCCCAGCTGTAGCTCCAAAGTAAACAACCGGGATGCTTAAATATAACAGAACTTGGTTTTATTCTGTTACATCAGTGTTTACCAGAAGCCCCTAGACTTACTTTACTGATTATCAGCAAGATCAAATTTATGCCTTAAATGTTGTTCGATAAGGGCCAGGTTGACAGAGATCCAGGAAGCTAAAAAGGGCTAATGTCTATTTGACCTATACTTCCCCAGTACCATGAACATTAGACATGAATATCAAGAGCAAAAGGTTGCTCGATGATGGTCTGTTATGCTTCCTATAGCTTCACTGAGGTACTTCCTGACATGCTAATTATTGTCAGAAAATACCAACTGATCAAATTTTACCTCACCCAGCCAACAGGTGCACAGGATGAGCATTTCCTTGGAAAATGGGAAACCAATTTTCAAGTTCTCTCACTACTTGATTGAGACTAAGTTTTCAAGGCAAGCCTCCTGACTGAATGCTCTTCCATGACGCAGGCAGGTCTCTCCTTTTGGGGATGTTCTGCTCTGTATAAAGTAGCTGTTATTTTTCTGCCTTGGTGCAAATTTGTGATAATCCAAACCACTGCCCCATACTGGACAGTCTGTCCTTCTCTCTGGTTCTTTCACTTACACTTTTGGGGAGGGGGGCGGAGATATTACTATGAAATATTTTGACATAGAAGGGAAGAAAAATTTATAATAAAGTACAGATGGGAAGGGAAAACAATTTATGAGAAACTATTTCCAGCACGTCTTTTACTTGATTATCTTAGAGTTTGAACATGTGCACTTTCTGGTCAAATTAGAAATCTATAACTAACCTGTTGCTAACATTTTGATCACATTTCTAGAGACACAGCATTATTGGAAAGATGAGTAAATGCATCCTACAGCTTTTTACATCAACTCAACTGTGATGGCCCCTTTCTTGGGTCCAGCTGGAGTCTGTCACAGAAAGAGAGAGCAGCAAGATGACTCTAACCTTTCTTTTCTTCCCTCAATGTCACGCTCTGCATTAGCTGACACAGGCTGGTCCACAAGCCCTGGCCCATGCTCCCCTGAGACGGCACTGTGCATGAGCTAGTCCCCAAGGCCAGAAGACAAAACGAGAGCCCCTCAGGAGGAACCTGACTGAGTAATAGTGGTGCCACCTGCAAAGGTTAAAGGCCAGCCACCATTTGCACTGCAGTAAGTTAGCATTACCGCCTCTCTCAGAGCACCGACACTAAAAGAAAAAAAAAAAAAACAAAAAACCAAAAAAACCCAAAAGATTACATTTTTAGCCTATTATCTGCAGTTACCAGAATGCTTTAATCGCAGCAGAGGTAGAAAAGCCAAATCAAAATGTTATTAACTGTTTGTCTGCATGGGGGACATCTGGAGAGTGCACTGTCCTCTCGTGAAGGGATACCCGAGCTAGCTCTCTCTGAGCTAGTTCAAGTACTTCGAGTAATATAACCAGACTAGCATGGCACTCTGCCCAGACTAATTTATCTGTCTTTTCAAAGGCAGGAAGTCTGACAGGTCTGCTTTATTCAGTGCCTCAGTTGTCACTAATGAGCACTGTGTAACTAGAGCCTCTGAACAGCACAATAATCAATTTAAAACAGCTCTTGCAAGAACTCCTTGAAGCTGAGTTCTCAGCCCTATTAACGACGCAAGATAAGAGTCCATCTACGTAGACTGGCTGTCTATAGAGTAAGCTTGCATGAAAAATACAGAAGTGCAACATGAGATAGAAAACACATCTCTGTCTGGAAACATACACTTCAGCTTCTAAGAGTCATTTCAGAAATACCAGGGTTGGCCCACCTGTGCACCTGCTAAGAGTCAAAGCTAAGACATCAAGGACTGGGGACAGTGCTCAACTTGTGCTTGAAAAATCCCACCCGTAGTCTGTAATGACCCTGTTTCAGCTATTACTGCATTTTAAATTCTTCAGCATGCTGTTAAGTCAGGCCGTCAGCAAAAGGGCAGCAGAGATGTTAGGCGTCACTGTCTGATCCTGGCTTTTTTGCTTTGAGATTTTTATCAGATTTTCACTTGTTTTGTCTGTTTAATATATTTCTTTTCCAAAGTCATCAGCTGTCTACTAAAGTTATTTTCTTTTCAGGCATTATTACTTTTCTATTTTGAAATGTTATTGACAGGTATGATGCCAGCAAACTGATACCTAATGCAATAATAAATTAGATACAGCTGAATCCGAGTTTCCTGATATAATCATATTAGAAGAAAGTATTCTGTTATACACATGAGACCCTAATGAAGTCAACACAGCTGCTCATGTGTAAAAACAGCAGAATTTGATCCACTGAGTTCAGCTGGATCTGGCAGCTTTCCAGATTTTCTGAACTGAACTATTCTCATTTCAGACATGATGGTGGCCAGTAGGAGCCGGTAACATTCAACATCAGAGCGGCACTTCCAACAAATAGTTCTCTCTAGAGCTGATTAAAATAACATAACCTCCAGAAACATAATATCAACAACTCTATTTACATTTGTTGCTTGATGGGATATTAGTTTACTGTGCATTATATTGTAACATTCAAAATAATATTTATCATAGCCTGAACCAACTCTTTGCTCAGAGCCATTTGTAAAAGTCAATGAAAACATGAATTAATCTACCAACTCTATTCTAATGGTTCATAAACCTGTATCTCCATTCTCAAACTTTCTTCTAAAGTGCAATTTTAGTTTGTTCCCCTAAACCTACTTTTTTTTCTAATTTTCATCTCAAACTCATTCAAAAGAACAAATTGGAATATCTAATATTTGTCTTCAAGCTCTGTTATGCCCTTTCCAGAAGATGGTGACCGATACATCCTTCCTTCCTCCCATGCTCTTTTCCACTCTGGCATCTCCATGCACAGCATCCAGGCTATGTCTGCTTCAGAGAAGGGTTTAGGAATTTAGGAATTTTTGGTCCCTAAACCACGATAGCAGCTCTAAGGTACAACTTCTTTTTGCTTCTCAAAATGTCTAATGGGCTCATCTGCTCTGATCACTTCACATCTCAAGTGCTACAGCATTCTTTTCACCAGTTTTGATAAAGGATGTCTTACAAAGGCAGCATCTTCCTGAAAATAACACCTCCCTTACCTAAGGCTACTTCATTAACTTCTTTCACATCTATCTTCAGATGTGAAATTATACATTTATTTTTACATGATGGTACAAATTTTTTTAGTCTATTCATGTGGTATGATTCTCATAATCATTTTGTCCATACATTCTTTGCAGATTCCTACCTATTTGTAGTATCTGTACATTGTCTCCTGGAATTTATTTTGACTCAACTCAATAGGATAAAAGTGTTTTTGTGATGCACTGATAGAGGCCCTAGCCTGAAGGGTTTCTAATAACAAGGATTTATAAGCACTGCACAAGTATGAATTACAGTATCTTTAATTTATATAGAAGGAATTGCAACTATAATTTCAATGGGGTTTTTTTGCTGCACACATATTCTCATGCTTTCCACTGCTAAAATAGGTATCTGGAACATGGAGTTTCTGAATAGTGTGAGATACTGGGAATGCAGGATGATGAGATAACCTGCAGAAATTATTAAAAACAAAACAAAAGCAAAAAAAACCCACCCAAAACAAAGAATAATCTATATACTGTGACTTAAGCGAAAACAAGAAACAAATTACTAGTGATTTTAGAAGCTTCCACTATTTTCTTCCACATTTTCATGCTACTTGGCCACCAAAAAAGGATGAAACCAATGATAAATTCCATTGAGTTAGATACTTTGCCTTTAACTAAATATAGTGGACTCAGCATTATAAAAGCTAAGCTTTCTGTGACAGATCAGGTAATGGGGGGAAGTGGTTTTGTCCAAGGTATGCATTGAGTCTGAACTCTACAGTAAATTCAGAGCTAAGTATAAGATGGAAAAATGTATCACCACTACTACTATTTGCTGAAACACACATGGGTTCAGTACTTCAAAATCTGTAGCTCATCCCCACTACCTCTGAAAGATGTGCCAGCAGAAAACTGCTTTTGGAACTAATACTTACTAATACTTAGAGGAGAGCATATTAAAGCATTCTTTATTTTGTAGGTCTTTCTCAGAATCCTTTTCCTGCCAATATGTAAATAAGATGCTAATCGAGAGGTGCGCAGGGAAAACATATTCTGACAGGTTGGCGCATAGCATTTTCAAGCAATACACAGCACATTTATCATTATGTTAATGTGAGATCCCAAAGGCAGCATTGCCTTTAAGGCATACTTGAGCATGCCAAAGTTTTCCCTTTCATAGGAGGCAAAATAGAAGATAGATTTGTCATTCATGAAAATGTGAAGATTCCCTGAGTTATGTACAGAAGTCAGAAACCTAAAATATAATAATATTTTGCTCTTGTGCAGTGATTTTTTTTTCCATTTGCAAACCATAAGCAGTTTATTATCCACATCATTTTCCCCTTTTTAGAGATGGCATAACTGAGGCACAGAGTTTAATGCAGAATTTTTTAAATAATTGTGGTGGTTTGGGTGGATTCACCCCTTTGGCTTGCAGCTTACAGCCAAACACAGCCTGCTCTATCACCCTTCCCCTCCCCTCGCCCAGGGAATAGGGAAGAGAATTGGAAAGAAAAGGGCAAGGAAACTCACAGGTTGAGATAAAAACTATTTACTAATTAAAATAAAATTATAATGATAACAACACTGATAACAGAATATACAAATAAGTGATACACAGTGAAATTGCTCACCACCCACTGATTGATGCCCAGCCTGTGCCAGCCAGTGATCCGGGAGCTGAGACAGTCCCGAAACCGAAAACCCAGAAGAGCGAGCCTGAGCGATCCCCGAGAGAATACCCCCGTCTTCTGGTCAATATACTGACATGAGATGATATGATATGATATGATATGATATGGAATATTTCATTGGCACATCCAAATGCCAGTTTTGGGTTTTGCTATTCACTGCGCTTCTCCCTCCCAGTCCTGATGCAGCTGTGAACCAGCCAAACAAGGTGGCCTTGAGCTCCAGCAGCAACTAATAACATTAGTACTTTTATCACTGTTCTTCTCATAACAAGTCTGAACTGAAACACTGAAACTAAAACACAGCTCTTCTAACTACTAAAAAGAAAATTAACTCTATCCTAGCAAAACAGGACAATAATGTCGGTTGGAAGCCCTTGCATTTGGGCTGCAAATGGCATTAAACACCAGTTGTTTCCTTTTTCTTTCCTTTCATTACTTACTGAAACTAAGACTGTCTAGATAAACAAGCAAAAAACAACAGTCACAGAACACAAGATCAGAGAGAGCTCCAAAAGTTATTGCCTGAGCTGCTTGCTCAAGGTCACAGAGCAAGCCAGTGCAAGGGCTGGGAAAATATTCGTGACTCCTATTTCTCAGCTCATTTCAACCCTCATGTCAGATAATACTCCAAAAGCTTAAAATACACTCCAAATGTCACATGAATCTTCTTTGAAAAAAAGATGCAAATCTCAAGGATATGACTTATGGTAAGGTTCTGAGAATTGTTTTTCTCCTGGGAGCTTTAAGTAGTGAGATTTAGCTATATTCCTGTACCAGTAAATGTCCCCAGACTTTCAGGTATCCCAAGTTTAATTTGAAGATATAATTGATAATGACTTAGCCTGTATCTCCTTATATTTCTCCATTTACTTCTTGACAAAAAGAAAGGCACAGAAATAACAATGAAAATACACAAAATTTAAGCTAAAGGAAACCCTTCCAATACAAAATTCAATGATTTACCGGGTCCCTACTGCTACAACTAAATGTATATAACATGCATAAATGCATCAAAGAATCATTTTAACATCAGCTAGATGTCTTAACTTTTTTCTCTCTTTATTAGAAGGCTGCTCCAGAAAATTAGTTGTCGCTCGTAAAACCTAGATCCCAGACGCTTACGAACTATTAGCTACCCTCAAACCATTCACACCAAAAGGCAAACAAATCCTCTCAAATGAAGAACAAGCACTCTGTTCCTTCACCTCCAGGGAGAAATTGCATGTGACTGGTTCAGAGGACATACTGCACAAAAGTATGTGTTTGGTTCCTGTGTTAACCAAAGCACCGTGTACTTCTTCAGTATCGGGATGCAGTTTGCTACTGTTATGAACCGCTGCTCTGCCTTCTATTATGTTGCTTAGTGACAATGGGCTCAAGTATCAGAAAGATGTTCTGGATCATCATGGACCATTGCATACCCATCTGGGCCTACCTACACATTCTGCTCAGAACATAATGTGGTGGCAAAGAGATACCCATTAAGGGTTTCAGATGCCCTAAAAGACAATCAAAATCAGTAAAAAAATTAAAAGCATAAGAGCAGCTATATCTTTGTGGCTGTTCATACCTTGAATACCTTAACCTCAATGTGAATGTTTAAGGTAGGTTTAATCATGGATCAGTTAAATGCACAGGGATCAAGTAGGCCACTTTCACCACAGTGCAACAGAACTGCACAAAACCAAAATGCTTCTGGTCAGCAGTGCTAAAATCTGGAAATGTTGCTAGTTTTCATATGTTCAGGAACGCTTTTTTTACTTCATCTTATGTTACTTTACTTTGTTTTATCTTATCCATTTGTCCATTATGACAGACAGTGATGGTTTAGAATAGCAAACTTGCCACAGTTAACCAAGCAAACAAAAATCTGTGTTTGAGGAATGCAGCATTCACAAGGACTTTGACTTGGGTTTCTCTCTGTTGCCAGGATCCTTCAATAAAATTGGGTGTATTTATAAAACAGAGGTAAAACTACAATTGACATTCAATCCTGTTAAAGCCAAGCAGAAAAGGGCACTCTGTTTTAGGAAGTTTATGAGGAATAATATAAGCATTGAGCAGTGGGAGACCTTAAAAAAGTACAAATAGCCTGGCTAAGGAAGACAGGAGTATCTATTAAAAAAGGAAACCACAGCTTAACAAGATAATTGAAAGCAGAAAATAAATGAAGAATTGTTAGTCAGAGAGAAAGCTCACTAACAAAACAACACAGTAACAGTGAATGACTTCCATTAGTTGTGCTTTTTACTAAAATGAGGTAATTTATATCCATGCTACTGCCTCAGAGCTAGTTCTGAGCCTTCACTTGCCATTGACATTAATAGGCACAAGCTGAAAAATTACAGTCTGGATTTCAGGTGCTTCGTAGTCTGTGCATTCAGTTCATTTACCTTCATGGCAATCAGGTGAAGCATTTTATTTTCCCATTATGCATAATCCTCTTATTTACCAGCCTTTAAGCCAGTGAATTTTTATGAAATTAATTAAGTAATAATATAAAATATAAATATAATATAATAAATTGAAGTAAGGTTCTTGGGAAAGCAAAACATTAGGAATAGTTCTCCTAGACAGTACTTTGGAAGCACTGCAGCAGGCATTTTAAAGGACTGAATGATGCTTTGCCGTGCACATCAGTAAACAGAAGAGGCTGAACATCTGCTGCTGTCTCTGACAGTGCTCAAGTTGCTGTTATGACAACAGAGAAACCTCTCCTTATTGTCCCTAGACCTTGCCACCACACTCAAACTGAACTTGAGGAGAGTACATGTTGTCCTTCACAAATGTTTAGTTGCGGTTCCCTTAAAGGCCTGCTTCCAAAGTTGTAAAACTAACAAGCAAAGCCTTTTTATGAATTAATGAACAATATATCCCTCCTTATCTAGCCAGTAAGTCTCCAACTTCACCAGCATAAGCTGGAAAGTATGAGTCACCCAGTCGGAAGGAGCAAAGATTACCTGAGCTTCAGGTGTCGAACAATTCACGTTTTTTTCTTCTTTATAGCATTGTATTGTAGATTTTCCCTTATTTACAGATGTACAACTAAATGTAAATAATTCAGGATATGAAAGTACAGCTCAGAAAAGGGTGTCACGAGTTCTCCCTTCTTGTTGCATTACCAGCTGCAAGCCCTGACAAGGAGGGGTCTAGAAATGTAGTACAGTATTCTGTACCAGCATGTACTCACTGGTACAGCAACATGAGTGTGCCCACCAGTAAACCCACCATCTAAATGCAAGGTGGGTGCAGGTAGGAAAGGTGAGGACAGTATGGGGAGCTGAACCGCTCAGCTGAAAGGATCCTGAGCCCTGACCACCATGACATCCAGATTCGGGCACACCACTTCCAAAGTCCTTGGTAGAAGTAGCTTTAGGGCTGGTGGTGACATCTCTGTGTCACTCACTGTGAACCTCTGTCTCAGGGCACGAGGTTAATTGCTGGGGAATGTCAAATAAGAAGGGCTAATGATGAGCTCAAAGAAATGCCAGTATTGGTATGGGAGTAAAACACTGTAATGCAATCATAATTTTTTTCCAGGGGTTAATTCTTTTATATATATTTATATTTTTATGTATAAACGCATGCACACAGATACATTTTCTCATTCTAACAATGCTGGGACATGAAATAAGAAGCCTAGTACTTCTTCTCAGTGCTAACCTGTCAAGATGCCACATCAGCAGCTCTAGGAGAAGTGAAGTGTCCCCCAAATGTGTTTTATCTCTTTGTTAGTGCTGACTCGAAATTCATCTTCCTTTCTATTACCCAAAACTTATATGCATTTATAACATAGCTGACACTTCTAGGTCCTGTATATCTAGAAGTTTCCTGAATTTTCAGCACTTTTAAGGATTAATTTGTGTCATGTTCTTATAAGTAATAATTTTTGTTCCAACTGCAGCTCCTTTTTATCTTCACTCTGTGCCCCGTGTAGGAAAATGAGTATCCATCTCTGGTCCCTCATCTTCATCTGACTGCTAATGAGATAACTGGGTGTATCAATGACTGCAACTATTCCTATTTTTGTGCAAGTAGTGATTCAATCTTTCAACATCATTGTTTTAAATATAACTACAGAAATAAAATATTTTTCAAGGAAACATCTGGAACTATGAATATCACAGATGTGTCCTTCTATGTCCACCACAAACAGACAAGTATAGATTCTTATAATCCACTTCAAATCCACATGTTTTTCTCTCTTTTGCTTTACCTATTCTATTTCAATTAGAAAACTATTTGTTTTTTTTCATTTTTACATTACTACATTTCTCAGATGTAACTTATTGCTATGTAATTGCCCAACATTTAAAAATAGAAAGGCATTCAGTCCCAGAACATATCACAGAGGAGTCTTAACCAGCAGGAGATGTCTGTTTAATCAGTACTTTGAATTGTTACAGCTACAGCAGGAGAACTATAGAAAGATTCGCCTTAAAAATTAAACCACGGAGAATGTTAGGACTGCCAAAGACTGGCTTGCTAAGGAAAAGAGGAAAATTCTGACACTCACAAAGAAATCTTTGAATCTGTTCTATGTTTTTGTAAAGGTAATACTTCCCCATAATTGTACAGAGGAAATTTAGGGATTTCATTAAAATCATGACATCCTGCTCACGGAGAGTCAGATAATTTGCTAGTGCCTTAAGATGTTCAACTTACCTACAGTGCACTCAGGATGCAACACCATGTTGCAGTGGCCTGAAGATGCAGCACCATGTTGCAGTGCCCTGAACACACACTGTCCTCATCGTCATGATCCACCTCACACTGCTCTGTGAGAGAGACAGGAAAAACATTGGAAATGGCTAAATCAGGAAAATCCTCTCCTTTGTAGCCATTAATGTGGCATTCCTAATCCAATAGCAGTTCTAACTGTATGGGCAGAGGACTGCTTCACATTATAAAAATACCTGTGTTTTAAACCAGAATCAATATTATTCAATAGCTTGTGGTGGCTTCCTTCTGTCTTAAGTAATACGTATTCCTAAAGCTGCTTAGATGCTCTGAGCATCTACTCAAGAGGTCCCAGTGACTCTGAAGAAGCTGCAAATAATGTGTTTGCTGTCAGCCTTCATTTTTCAGTGAACTGTGAAAAGATTTCATATCTGAAGGACTTCAGGTACAGCAAAGACTCTTCTTCTTCTGTCTTATACCTATATCAGGACTGATAACTATTGGCTTCCTTATCAGGAAAAGAAACTGTAGTAGTTTAACATGGCTGGCAGACAAATGCCATACAACCGCTTGCACACACACCCCCATTCCTCCCCAGGGAATAGGGGAGAGAATTTGAGGGGTACAGGTATTAGCATTTAAATCTTTTATTAAAATCTATCTCTTATGCATCTATCATGGTTTTTTCATGCATGAAAACTATAGGTTTTCTGATTTAGTCCTAAAGCTTGCATTGTCTTCCCCCCCCGCCCCAACACGCATACCATCCCTTCACTACCATCAGTTCTGGCCAACCCTGAACATATATTATTTCCTCTGGCATGAAATCAGAGGATATAGTTGTATACACAACCACATATGTGATGACCAGTATAACCTAACAGAAACTTTGCAAACAAAAAGGTACTGTGGTTTATGGTTAATGATCTTTTACTGTGACAGCATTATTTAAATACAGGTTTTCTTGCTTTAGCTGTAATTCCACTGGTTAATTGGAGGACTTGCCTTTTCTTTTCTTCAAGCATTCACCTCTTCCTTTGCAGTGGCTGGAAACTTTTTGTTGAAACATTTCTGTATGACAAATGCCATTGAACTAAAAGCCATTTTCTTAAATATATAATAACATTTTGACACCACTGTTTGGGGGGGGGAGGTGTGGGGGGGGGGGTTGGTAGTATTTGCAATACTTCCAAACATTCATTTGTTCAGCTCTTCTGGAGTATGGTTTTTAAACATTAATGAGTAGGGCCCCATTATGTAGACTGTAAGGATACAGTAGAGGAAAAAGGTTTACTAGAAATTTTCCCACTCTTAGTGGTCGGAATGTGGCAGTCATACCTTATTTCAGAAGTTCTTGCCTTTATAAGGAAATAATAAATCTGTGTGAACTCTTTGTTTTTTGGAACTATGATTAATGGATCTCTTATAATAGAGGTGAAAAAGTATGCAACAATGCACAGATTTAATTCCTATCTACTTGTATTCAGGAGAATTTTCTGCAGTATGTGTTGCTTCTTAGAAATCTCCTGTAGCATATCCATGCATTCAAGCCACTGAAGGTTTGGCTTGGATCTCGTTTTTGCTATAAAATCCCCATTGTACACCATGACTTTTAAGTCTTTGAGACTGTGCCTGCAAAACAGCTGGGCAGTCTTAAGGAGGTTTAAGGGCTTTAGATTTAATACCGGACTGTATGCCCCAGTGGACTTGGGAATGACAAATGCTGAGCCCAGGAACTCCCATGGAGCCTTCTGCTGGCACTTGCTCTGAGGCCCCACACTCCAGGCTTTCTCTCTTATCTCCCACCCTACGGCCAGTAAGGTACTTGAGAAAGGAAAATTTTGGCATTGAAACTACTTGGAAATATCATTTACCTCCTCTGACACCTTCTGAAAAAAAAGGATAAATCTTTCCTAAATTTGACACAAAGCCAAAGCCTTACCCTTCTTGATTCTGTCAGTGAGAGACAGGGAAAAAGCTTGTATTGATTACAGAAGGTTAACCCCAAAAGGACTGTGAAAATGTGTTTTTTCACACAGATTTGAGAAAAATTGTGTGGGCTTCACAGATGCTAAAATGTTGTTTTGAAGTTGTAAGCTGTGTCTAATGGCTTTAGTAATATTGCTTTGTAAAGTTGGAGCCACAGAAGTTATCCAATGTGTATGTACTAGGTGTACATAGGAAAGTATATTCTGTATGTATGAAGTGTGCCCTACGCTATTTGAAAGACTATCTGCTTTTATCAGTTGAATAGATACAAGTAATAATAATAAAAAATCCTCCTGTAAAAACATGGACAGTCTCTTTGTGAAAACCAAGTGGTTTGATATATTGTGTTTGTTCACACACACACTTTTTATCTGTGATACAGTTGCAGTATTTATTTTGCCACTCAGAGTGTGCACGCACAGCTTTTTTATCTAATAGTACCTGGAAAAGCTACATGAAAAGTACCACAGGCTTCTGAAGTTCTGTTCAATGTTTTCCAATATCATGTGTAAAAAATGTTCTTGTCTGATACTGGAAGTGATCCCTATCAGTTCTACTTCATAAAACTCCTAGAGCTTTCATTTTCATGCATCTTCACATTCTTCACAACCAGTGGTGTTGATATGCCATATAACAGCCTATCTCTAGGATGACTGCAGTAAATAAGTACTACTAAAACGATCACAAAGATTGATCCCTTTTTTCCTGCCCAGTTATCTATAAACAAAGGATTATATAGTTCCCCTGTGCATAAACATGACTAGCAAAAAATGGCCTCTGAGAAACAGCGTAGAATGTTCTGGATGAGCACTGAATTTTGGGGAGAGTTGGGCAAACCTTGACCCAAATTTATACACATTAAATCACTCTCTCTTATGAGAAAAGAGTGCAAGATCAGGACATCTGTGGTCATCTAGTCTACTCAGGGTTTTCCGTGGCCAGTTTGTGATGAACTGGGTTTATTGCTACCTAAGCGGGCGAGCGGTGGATTCTGACACAGACTCCACTAGCACCACTACACACAGGTTTGCAACCTTATCCTTCAGTGTAACGTGGTTTCATTATGCTTCACACGAGCTGGTCTAATCTGTAGTAACAGATTAATATGCCTACTTGCAGTAGCCTTGATGTGGCCGTTTACGTGCACTGCTGTACCTGTGTGCACCGATGTACTCCATGCAGCTCTGACAGCCTCTTCTCACTGTGCATACATGCAAATAATTCCCAGAAGCATTCAGGATTTTTTAAATGGCTAGTTACATTCCCCAGTGCCCAGTAAACTGTGAAGAATAGCTTCTGCAGCAATATCATTACTCCTTTTGAGTATAGCCTACTGTGTGAAAAAGGACATTCAGTCTTGGTGTACAGCTTTCAAGTGACTGCATGAATGGTACGGATGTGATAGCACCTACCAGGTCTGCATATTTACAATATATGTACATATAAACATCAGCAAGAGAAAAAAATACACCGACCTCTGCTTGCTAGTGTAAAGACTTCTACAAGTTTGGGCCTGAACTAAAACATAATCATGAGCATTTCTATTTCATCCTCTTGACTGGGCTTTTCAGATGTGCAGAGAAGTGTCTCAGCCACCTGAACTACCTAGTGTCTGAAAAAATGGCAGAGGAAAAAGAGAGAGCCCAGAGAAGCAGCTCAGAAATTAGTTACTTCCAACAGTCCTTTAGCAACATTGAATACCACCTTGTTTCTCACAGCAGCTTTACTCACATGGACCAACAACAGATACCACCCCCTGAAAAAGCAAAAGGATCACACTGAGTACCTGTCTTTACCCCTCCGAGAAAAATACTTGCTCTTTCCATACAACCAAATGCCCCCAACCCTAAGGCAACCCTAATGCCTTTTTTCTTTTGACCATAGGTCTTGGTAGCATAGGCAACAGACATCTCTTCATACACTTCTTCAAGAAGACAAGAAATTTCCATTAGAAGCTTGAGACGGAAGAACACTGGGTCTACAGGATCATGGTGCAGAGGTGGTGGGCACAGAGGGGTGAGCAACTTCCCAGGAAGCAGTGTGGAGCTTCTGGGTTTTTTTCTCTGAAGAGTGTGAATATAGCAGCAATGCTCTGAAGAAAGCAGAGCATGGGATTAGTGGATTTACAACAAAACAACAGAAGTATAAACTGTGGAGATGAACCTTTGCTTAAAATATTGGCAGCACCTTGCTTTGGCTTATACTCTCTTTATTAAGTATTGGCTTTCAGAAAGGAGATGTAGCAGTTTGATAACTTTGGTTTGGTCATAGATCATATAGCACCAATAAAAAGGTGATGGTCGGGGGGGGGGATAACCCATTCCTCCCAAAGCTAAAGCATTCCCAGCTAATGAAAACTGTGACAGAGTCATTACCACCATAGGGGTTCTGATTACATCTGTTGATACAAGATTGATTTTTCTTGGCCCACAGTCAACTGCCATCTCTGCAAACAGTTCACAGCAATACAGCCCGTGGGGGGTTATTTCAGAGCCGCTGACCTAGGCGGCACTGTTTGGTTTACTGTTTTCTTGTGAATGCTCCCAGACATTTTGGTGCCTGCATAAGTATGGGGCTCGCCAACAGCAGCCAATGCAGGTCATAAAATGCTGTAATAGAGGATTTCCATTTCAGCTGTGACTCTGTCCTGAATTCAGGGCGGCTGCCTCTGAAGCACTATACTTAAGGATGTTTATGATTCGGAAGAAATTTCCAGGCCATACAGTAGTTGCAGCTTTTATCTCTTTGGCTTTGATCTCCTCTGTATTCTCTTAAATATAATTAAATCTGTCACATCATTTTCCCCCTTCTTGCTTTCTCTCTGAAACAAAACATTTATGCACAAATTAGGAACTTTAAACAAAAACAGTTCCGAGGAGTAATAAAAGAAATTTGGGACATTTCAGCTCCACCTCATATATCATTTCCCAGCAAATATGATGCATTCCATCCTGGCTAACTCCTGAACCAGAACTTTTAATTTTATTTTTCCTAGCATAGTATATTTTACTTCAACTTCTCTCAATGTTTATGATTGCTAACCTGGAATTGGGAGTGTGAACATTAATATCCTCCTCATAACACAGCATTAAATGAATTTGACAATGCTGGCATCTAACCAAAGCACACTCTCACTGACAAAATGCACAAACTCCATCTTGTGGTTTGACCCATTGATGAAACTCATGAAAAAAATTTCTAAGGAAACCTTAAATTCATTGAAACTTTCAACAAAGCTGTGCATTATTCAAAGTGTTAACACAGGTTGAGGAGGGTAGGGCCGAGCTTGCCCCTTTAAACAACTTCATCCAAGCTCAGTGTCAAAGGAGATATGAAGTACACAATACCACCATTACTCATTCATTTTATTCCTTACTGTGTATGCAGTTTTGTACAGCACAAAGAAACAAAAGCCAAGCAAATTTTCAAAGTGGTTTTGAGTTATCTTGTTAAAATCTGAATTCAGACCTCAGAACTTTTGTATCTCCAGCAAGGATTCTCCACTTGTTATTAGTAAGATCTTTCCTAGCATCTCTAATTGCAATATCCCATTACATCCAAGTACTTATGGCTTTATCCTTACAATACTCCCTCCCATCCCATAGCAGCAAAAGTATTACCATCTTACAGATGAAGACCAGAGGCACATGATTTACACACTGTTGCAACAGAATTTTGAAGCGCAGTAAAATTTTATCCCACACTGAAGTACTGCTTTTACACTAATACTAGAATCCTATGCAATAAGAAGAAAAATTAAAATAGAATGTTAGAAGAGACATCTGGTATGATTAGCACAACTGAACTTAATGGATTACATGCAAGACTGATGCATTACAGGAAAGACAAATGAAACTACTGAATGTTCTGTGCTGAGTTTCATTAAAAGTGTACTTGCTTTACAGTAAGTAAGTGATGGCTCGCTCAGAAAGGCAGAAGCTAGGCTGCCTGTGCATAACACCATAATAGATGAATCACAAAATGGGGTACTCACTGGGCTGTACTTTATCTCACCAGATCACGTGAAGAATTTCCCTAAAATCTACCTGAGCAGGGTGTCACCAAGTTACTAGCCCTGTCCAGGTGACCTGAGCCAGGTGAGGGCAGCCAGGATGTGTTAGACATGCTGTGCCTGTACAGTTTGGGTGTAACTGCATTAGTTCTTGTGCTTCCTGGGACTACTGAGGCAATTGCACACACACAAGATCTTTGGAGTGATTCTGAATGCAGCTATTGCTTAAGATCAGTGAAGTGACAAGTCTAGAAATCAGAGATCCTTGATTTAATTAGTTTATCCATGAAAAGATTACAAAATGATCCATTTGGTTTACAAGTACTTACAGGGGAAAAAAAAATAGGACACCAGACATTTCTTCAAACTAATAAAAGCAGACACTACAAGATGTCGCCAGTGGATGGGAACAGAAGCCACATAAGTTTCAGTGGTTTTAATTGATGAGATTTTTTTCACCATTAATGCATGTCTCATAATTTAGAGATTTTTCATAAAGCCTCCAACTGCGGTAATTATTTCATTCCTAGCATCTCGTTTCCACTAAAAAAAAAAAAATATTTCTATCCCTCAATGGCTGCACACAAAACACATTTAAATTATGAAGACTGAAGTCTTAAGTACCAGAAGAAGAATGAAAAGATGCCCACACCTTTTCTATGCGTGATGTTGGCAATGGGGAAATTAAGCTGGGAATGAAACGCATAACAGTTTTAAGTAAACATGGGAAGTACACAGGAATAGATTGTACAGATGGGTTGCCCCATTACTTGGAGTCTTTAATTTGCATGAGTATCTGAAATAGAAAAAAAAAAGGTTAGCTGAAAGTTTTGGACATGCAAATACTAAAGGTGTTTTGAGCCGTGTTGTGCAAAAAGTAGAATTAAATGCCTGTCACTGTTCTTCCTCAACTTCAAGAAAGCTCCACACAATATTAGTGCCAGCCCCATGTTCCACTCACAATGCATCCTGGAGAGATATTCTGTCATCCCCACGCTGCATATGCCCCACAATACTGTCTGGTACATTCTCAGAATATTTGTCATCTTTCAGACACAGATCTTTGATACTGCTACTTAATAAAAGCTTTAAAAATAAAAAAATAAAATAAAAAAAAACTATAAAAATAAAATAAAAAAACAGAAGCCCAGCATTCTTGAGAATGTCTGATGACTATGAGTCAGTGTTTTATAGATAAATGAAGGCTAAATGAATGAGCATGCAGCAGTCTTAAAGACAGCACATTCTCTTTTTTTGGGGAGGAATAAAAAAAAAGACGCAGAATCCAGTTTTCTTAGCATATGTTGTATAAGGTGATTTTTCGGTCATATCAGAATTATCTAATGTAACAAGTTTTGTCAGCATCTTGATGTGACAGCACAACATAGCTCAACAGGACCTCAAAGGAGGTGATTGTTTCAGGTGCGTTTTGTTTAGAAATACAATCTATTCCCAGGTTTCAATCTTTGAAATAGTGCCAGGCTGGAGCAGACTCACATTGCTGGAAGATGCAGGTATTTTTGCTGTGCTGACAAGAAGATGTTCTTTCTAGACACGCTCTGTAAAACATGTGGGACTGTCACACGTGTCTCATTAAATGAACTGACATGCTGAGGTAGCAGCATAGGTTATTATTTATAGAGCCTTACTATTTCAGGTATATACACGAGATAGTGCCAAATACTATGCAGGATTGTATATACTTTTCAAAGCTGTAAATTTGGGCACTGAATATATTCATTTTGGAAGGAGAACTAAAAAGGTGAAGAATGGAGAAAAAAGGAGGTGAACTGTCTGTGAATGGCACCTTAAGGCTCTATTTTGCCAATCACTGCCCATTCATTCCATCAATAAATTGTCCTATGTATCTCATCTAAACTGAAGTCTTCTTATCCAATGTCCTTGTACTGCACTTGATCCATTGCTGACATCTCACTCTAGGCCAGCAAAACCAATCCAGTAATTACCAAGGATTCATTTGAACAGAAGAAGCAAAAACCATGCATAGTTCCTTATTCTCACAGAAAAGCCTTCAGGGCATGCTGCAGAAATAGAGGATAAGATTAAAAGGATACAGAGAAATATTAGTGCCTATTACCTTTGATTTATTTGGGTAAAAATTAATGTCAATTCTTCAGTTGTCCAAAGTGGGCCACCATATTTCTAATTATTGTACAAAACAAGGGAGATATAGGACCTAGGTGGGAGAATATGACTTTCAACTTGCCATGATGTAGTTCTAGAAGGTTTATACAATTTTTTAGTGCAGGAAGAATTAAAATAATTGAGATGTATCCCTTAAATTAAGTAAGATCTAAATGTAGCCCTCTTTCTTCAGTAACTCAGTATGACTTAGGAGAGGAAAAGCCCTCTGCAGTGACTGAGGTATGATGTAGACCTACACATTGACAGAAATACCAATTGAGTTTCACAACCTACTTTCACGGAAATAGGTTCAAAAGTTATATTGCTTGACCATTTCTTAATTGACTTACAGATACAGAACACCTTCAAAAAATTGTGAGCAACTGAGAATATGATGTGAAAAATCAAACAGTAAGAGTCATGTTATGACTCTTAGAAACTATCACATACCTGCAGTAAAGGAAAAAAGGAAATGGAATAAAAATTGCAAAATTGAACACATAGCATAAATTAAATAATCATGGCACTCAATAATATTTACAACTGTGGCATTACTTAAAGCTGTGCAGATTTGAATGAAACAATAAATTGGGGGGGGGAACAACAACAAAAAAACCAACCAACCAACCAAACAAACAAATAAAAACAAAAAAAAAAACAACAAAAAAACCCCACTACAATTAGGAGAGCTATAGCAGTCAAATTTTGTCTGAAAACTTATCTCATCTCCCTCTACCATCTCTATAGCTGGCTGAAGAACTTTGGCTATTTTTATAGCTGTTCAAAAGTTTTTAGGAAAGCTTCACTCATTTTTCTGCAACATTTTTAACTTCACAGTCTTTGGAACACTTTTTGGGACTTACCCACTTCTTATGAATCAGTGCAGCTGGGATAACAGTCAATGTGTTACCCTAAAGAATAAAAATAAAACAATTTAAAAATGGGTGTAACAGAAAGGGTCTTAGGAAGCCACTGGGATATGTACAATATGGAGTGTTCAAAAATAGGCCAGGGACCTCCTGGTCTGGTGGTGTTCCTCAGTGCTCAGCACTGGGGTCAGTTCTGTTTAATATCTTTATCAATGATCTGGATGAGAGGTTCAAGTGCACCCTCAGTAAGTTTGCAGATGACACCAAGTTGGGTGGGAGTGTTGATCTGGTTGAGGGTAGGAAGGCTCTATAGAAGAATCTGGACAGGCTGGATTGATGGGCTGATGCCAATTGCATGACGTTCAACAAGGCCAAGTGCCGAGTCCTGCACTTGGGTCACAACAATCCCATGCAACGCTACAGACTTGGGGAAGAGTGGCTGGAAAGTTGCGTGTGAGAAAAGGACCTGTGGGTGTTGGTATATAGCCAATGGAATATGAGCCATCAGTGTGCTAAGGTGGCCAAGAAGGACAACAGCATCCTGGCTTGTATCAGAAATAGTCTAGCCAGCAGGATGAGGGAAGTGATCCTCCCCTTGTACTTGGCACTGGTGAGGCTGCACCTCAAGTACTGTGTTCATTTTTGGGCCCCTCGCTACAGGAAAGACATTGGGGTGCTGGAACGTGTCCAGAGAAGGACAATGAAGCTGGTGAAGGGTCTGGAGCACAAGTCTTATGAGGAGAAGCTGAGCGAACTGGGGTTGTTTAGTCTAGAGAAAAGGAAGCTGAGGGGAGACCTTATCCCTCTCCACAACTACCTGAAAGGAGGTTGTAGTGAGGTAGGTGTCAGGCTCTTCTCCCAAGTAACAAGTGATAGGATGAGAAGAAATGGCTTCAAGTTGCACCAGGGGAGGTTTAGCTTGGATATCACCAAAAGGGTTGTCAAGCATTGGAACAGGCTCCCCATGGAAGTGGTTGAGTCACCATTCCTGGAGGTATTTAAAAGAGGCATAGATGTGGTGCTTAGGGACATGGTTTAGTGGTGGACTCTGCAGTGTTAGGTTTACAGTTGGATTCAATAATCTTAAAGGTCTTTTCCAACCAATGAGATTCTATGATTCTATGACCTAAAACAATACATACACTATATGCTTCAGCTCAGTTCTTTCATCTTTGCATACTTGTCTCTTGAGTGTATTCAGGTATGGTTTATTCTATGCCTTTTTTTCTACATAAAGTAATATCTAAATCAAATTAATCTTCTGTTTCCTATTGCCCTCTGAATTCCTGAGCATCCTCAACACTCACTGGAGCTGAGAAGCCTTTTAAGAGCTGCTCTGTGTACAGTAACAGTTATTGATGTAACTTACATTGATAATACAGATAAAGTCTTCTTTGTGCAGCCAGCACTGTACCACATACAGTATAAAGGCAGCCATGTCAGATCCTTAATTACATTCAGTGGCTTTTTCTCAAAAGCCTTGAGAAACAACTGTACATCTAATTTGTAAAGAGAGCTCCAATTGTTAGCAAGTCAGATCCATAATTTTTTTATGAGCTTGACATGCTGTTTCTGCTTTCACTGATTAATGAGGTAGTGCCCCTTATACTAGGTCACAAATTGGATTCTGTAAAAGAGGACATTATGGATTTACAGCATTTGGGGGAAAAGAAAAAAAAAAAGCAAAAAAGCAAACAAGTGTAATGCACAATGGGCATTGTCCAACTCTTCCTTTAGGACTCTGTCACTATAGCACCAGGGAACAAAGGATCATTTCTTAAAGGCTGCAATATTCTGATCTACAAGGCAGACACATTCAGGGTATTTTCATCAGGGAGCATTTATCCTCACTGAATCTTGCATGCAAACCTAGCAAGGACTCGGTTATTTGTCCCACTATATGTAGTGTCCTTGGGAACCAGAAAGAGCTTCACAGCAGCAGGTTGGCTTTAGGTGTCTCTTCATCACTTCTGAGAAAGGATCACTTCAATTCATTAGTAGTAGCATACCAAGATGGAGAACCTCTTGAAACTACCTCCATTACACAGTACACCACGGCTACTAACAAGGCACATTACCACAAATAAAGACATATGTCTTCAGACAAAGGGTTTCTGTATCTGACCCTTGGTCCACAATCAAGTATAAAACCCACTGCCTTGTAAAACAAGGAAACCTGAGTTTAAAAGTGTGCTGCTTAATCGCCTGAACTACAGAGTTGAAAAAATACTTCACTAATAGTTTGCAATTAAAGGTGGCATCACTGAGGATGGAGCAGTCCTTCAGGGTAAAGTGACTTAAGAGAAAAACAGAAGAGGAAAAAATGTAGACACTAATGCCAAAAGCAGCCTCCTGACCAGTGCACTGGGTTTATGCATCCTGGCTGAACACATTTCTAGACAGGCTGGTAATTTTTGCAGTAGGCTTTAGGGTAAGACTCTTAACGTTAGGGTGTTCAACATAACCCCACAAGCGGATCTGAAAAGAGAGCTTAGCAACGTTAACAAAATTAACTGCAAAGAATGTGCTGTAGGCAGACAAACAACAACCTCTACTGTGGCAGGAATAAAATGCTTAAAAATATCCGAATCCTGTCTAAAGGGAGCCAGTACTTTAATGATACACCTTGGTTCTGTGTCACCCTAAAATGCACCTGTTCTTTTTGCATCCAAGCTCGAGCTGCTGTGCTGTGCTGACCCCTGCAAAGGTACAGTGACTCCTTCCATGCAGCTCGTGTGAAAACCTGTTTAGAAGTACAACACCCAACAACATAAATCCCTGCTTCAGAAATTCTCCTGCAGTGCCTGAAAAGAACACATTGGAGTAGATATCCACTCTGCTGCCCAAGGAGGACCTACACTGGAGCAGGTGGATATTCTCAAAAATAAGAGCTCATGCAGGAGCAGGTTTATCCTGAAGGACTGCTGTCCATGGAGGACCCACACAGAGCAGGGGAGCTGTATGAGGGGGAAGGAGCAGGTATCATGGACTGACTGCAAACACCCATTCCCCACCCTCCTGCACTGTTTGGCAGGGGGAGGTAGAAGAGTGGGAATGAAGGAGTGAAGCTGAGCCTGGGAAAAAGCAGGAGGTGGGTAAGGTGTTGTTTTAATTTTGTCTTTGGTTCTCACTATCCAAATCTATTTTAATTGGCAATAAATTAAACTCAATTTCCTTAAATTGAGTCTGTTTTGCCCATTATGGTAATTGGTAAGTGTCTTTATTTCGACCCATGAGCTTTTTCATATTTTCTTACCCTGCCCTATTGAAGAGGGGGAATAACAGAGCAGCTGGGTGGGTGTCTGGCTGCTGGCCAAGGTTACCCCACCACACAAGCATATTGAAATCATTGTATCCAAGAAAGAATAAGGCTTAAGTTAGAGCCTAGAAATCCAGCTGATGCTACCAACACCCCCAGCACTAGGTTCACTAAGTTTCTCAGTAAACCTTAAGATAGTTACACAGCTGGAAAAGCAGTTCTGACTGGGTTTTTGCATAAAGAGATTACAGCCAAACGAGGTCATACCTCCCTTTCACCTCCCAAGAAATAAAACTGTAAACTGAGCTGAAACTTGTCTTATTTCCTGAAAGAAACAATGATTTGTGGGGAATCCTAATTTTTGCTTTGGTTAAAGACACCCCTTGACCTGTAACATGTAGGAAAGGCATGCTTTTCTCTGTCTGGTCAGGGCACATGTCTGATATTCACATACGTGAACCACTCATAAAATAATTTTATTTAAACACCTGTTACCCTACTGTGAAGGTCAAGACCAAGGTGCATAAATCTTCTAGGGACAGAGTGCATGTGCAAAACACTAGGAAACAACAAGCTATCGGAAATAAATTCATAACGCAATAATAAGAGACTATGCAGTTGAGACCAGTATGATTGATGAGCTTTATCAGAGAAAAATTGCAAAAGCTCTATGATTTCTTTTAGAAAATTATTATGAGTATCAAAACCTCAGAATTTATTATTCTGATAGATATCATGAGAGGTATTTCAAGCATCTTTTAGCGTAGTGAAAAGAGCCTTCGTATCAGGACAATATGCATTTCAAAGAGTCAATATCCATGTAGTTTCCTTCACTGGAAGAAAGACAAATATAACAAATATACAATACTGGAACAGCAGGACTAGATATGAGTAGAAATTAAACACACTCTCCCTTTTCATATGCCATATCCAGGTGAGGACAAAAATCCTTCACTGAAACAAACTTTGATATTTCTATACTATGAAGCTCCAAATCTTGCAATGATTTTTCATTCCTAGAATGAAATCCAGATAGAACCCTTAGTGTCTTCAGGAAACACTATATATGGTTGTCTTGCTAGATAATGCATTTTCTGTCAAGTGTATCCACCAGGCCATAACAGAAATTGTCTCTAGTCTATGCGAGATGGATGCTTTTCTCTACCAGACTCCTCTGCAAACTAAAACCTACCTGTGCCTTGCTTCAGAGCTCTTGCATTCCCTCATTTCTCTGATTTCTGCTGGCACACACTGTCCCATAGCGATGCTCATCAGTGCCACTTTGGCAATTGTGTGCATGTGCAAGGCCAAAAAGTTACCTTCCACATATAAAGCTTTTAATCATTTTGGGAACTGTGGGTTCCTGAGCATGTGGAAGAGGTGCAAGAAGGCAAAGCTGGTTGCACAGACCCTTGAATAAATTAGAAGAGCCTTAGGGCTCCTAGAGGCAGCTCAAGCAGCAGGAGCTACCCAGACTCTGCCCCTTGCACTGATGCCCTGTAAAAGTCAGAGTTTGGGATGTCATTCTCTCTGGAATGAAAAGTCTTACAATGTCACTGCCCACAACGTGAGACACATGTATTTCAAAACTGTTCTCTAATTGCACCGTGTCTGGCTCCTGCCTGCCTTCCTTACACTTTGCAGACAAATAGTGATTTACTTTGAAAAAGCATGCAAAAGGCATGCCTCATTAGAGGTTCAATTCTGCATTGTGCTCAGGGACTCCATGCCTCAGAGCAGGTACTCAGCCGCCCGCAGAACAACCCTCTGTGATGCTATGTGCTAGCCAAAGATGTTAGTGTCATTAAGCTCTGTACAAATTGCATTTGTTGTAATCGAATATGAACCAAAGTTCTGTGCTGCCAATCAGCAATTTTTTCACCTGCAAACTGTAAACAGTGGCTGTACAAACTGTGAGCCATGGATGAAGGTTTCCTGAAGTCCTCATAAAAAAACCCGTCATTCCAAAAATAACACAAGATGCAAAGCAGTTCTGACAGAATCAAGGAGAGTGAAAACGAGAAATCAGGTTCCTGAAAGTGTCAAGGCATCTTCGCCATCATTTCTGAATTTGTGTGTTTTACAATGTTGAAAATCACTGTGAATAGCTGAATTTCCTGACTCTCCTTCATGATTTATTTTTAACCGCATGTTCTTGTCAGGATTTCTGATCATCAGTTTACCCTGACAGTTTTGTTTGAAGTTAATAAGATATGTCATGTGGGAAGTGTACCTATCCAATCTACTATGCTTCTTTAGCCTGTGAGATACAATACACTGGATTATTACCCATTGACAGGGATCACCATGCAATGACAGAGGAAATAGCAAGGCAGCAGAAATCAAGAAAGGATTTAAAGTAGGTAGATCTGAAGGGTGAAAGGTTGTGCCTGGTCTCCAGTATTTCCAGACTGTTGTTTTAAAATGCGTGTAGCTTGTTCATAATTGGAAGCAAGAGATGTCAGTTTTGATTCTGACTTGTTTTGATGATTTCCAACTATACTGAGTATGTTTTTTAAATGTAAAACAAAAGAAAGTGATCATTCACGGCTCAATCACTGGTGCTGGATGTCATTAAATAATTAGCATTTTCCAGTCTGCAGAGCTGCAGCATTGACATCTCTGTTATTCTAGGTACAGTAAGAGAATCTCAGAAATGTGTGGGTTGTATAATATGCAATGAGTTTGTAGCAAAGCCTTTTCTAAATCCACTCTACTGATAACACATACCTTAGATGATACAACTGCATCATGATACGTTGCAAAACAACATCAGTTCATTAACTGACAGTACCTTCCAAACAGCTGAATCTTGTTTTAAAGGTTATTTTGGTCTTCTGTAACAATGAGTTATAAGCTAGAATGAAATAAAAAATTGAACTAAATTTTTGCTCATGATCTGAATTGATATTTTTCTTGTTTTTAAAAGATAGATCTTAAAGAATTTTTAAATTCTGTTTTTCTGATATTATTATTTATTTTTCTGTGATCCTTACATTATTTAAGGATGATATAATAATATATTCATAATTTAGGCCCCTGTTCTCCATGTACTTCTATATAAAGTGAGCCTAAGCTGATTCCTAATGAACTGTGTTGTTATTTTCACCCTATTAAGAAATTAAACTGAAATTTCTGAAATAGACCAATGATATTTGGTTCCTACATGCTACAGATGTTAACTGGGATCCCGCCTGTGCTGAGTTTTTTGGTTTGTGTTTTTTTTGGTTTGGGGTTGGTTGGTTTTTGAGTTTCTTTTTCAGCATCTAGGACTTAATGACAAGGTTGTTAAATGCCTTTAATTAGCGAAATGACTTTACATTCTCTGACATTTTCTTCACCTATTTGTTCCAAATTTAATTCAATGGAAATTAATTTGAAAGTGATAGAAGGTAAGATGTCATTTTCTGGTTGCATCTGATTGTGACTTTTCACTGTTTAAAGAAGGAAATATTAACTGTCTGTCTTTATACATGCATCTCTTACCTTGACCAAATCAGAAGGACCAGATCTGCTACTGTCTTTCAGCTTCCCCTGCTCTACAGCTGCCTGGTCACCTCCTCACACAGTTTCAGGCAAAGGGAACGCTCCCCTTCCCATCCCACACAGGGAAGCAGCGCACAGCAGTTCTCACCAGCTGCATTAAGCTGACAAACAGCACAAGCATTAATTGCTGTCTACATCCATTTGTGTGCTAAATCAAGCTGCTTTCTGTCTTCAGAGAAAATTGCATACGAAATCAATAAGCTCAGTGAAAATGACTATAAAAATACAATTCTTTAAGTGGAAGGAAAGTAAATTGCCCATGCTGCTCAGGTAGTTTTGGATTTGTTGCCTGTTTCCATATGAGAGATTTCCTTCCCAGTAACTTAAGTCTTGGGAATTATTGTTAGTCAATGTAAGCCTAAAAGTCTGATGCATTAATCTTTATATATGTTCCCTTGTATTGCCTCTTGCTTTATTTATGGAAATCATTTTGCTGGAGTAATACCATAAGCTATACAACTTGTTTTCATGAGGAACTGAAGTTTTAAAAAATAACTCAAAATAAAACTAGACATGAAATATCATTTGAAAAGCACCACATAACAATTACAAATATTTATTACTTGCAGTAAATTTTGCCCTGGTTTCTGTGTAGGTGAAGCTTTTTAATACTGCTACAAGCTACTATTTATACCTCTTCTTTATCATTCAGGAGTTTAAAACCTCTCAAATGCCTCCTCCTTACTTTAAGGATTCACAGGCCACCTGTATCTTTTAACACATCAACCATCTAAACAATAGATTTACATCTCTGAAAATAAACTCAGACTACATGTGAGAGCTTTGCCCACAGCATAGGGAGCAGCATTGGTTTTGGATAGAAAAGAAAAATTTCAGTTTGTTTGTTGAAAAAGTAAAGTAACTAAATCTCACCTGAATGGCAGCAAAATATAATATGAAAGGTCATTATTTGCCTCCAGTATCTCATCAGCAGTTCCCAAACTGGTTTGATTCTTTAAGACATACAGTGTGTTCCAAGCTCATATACCAGGGAGCCAGACACTCAGCTTGGAAGAAAACCGTTAGCGCAATAAGTACTGTAGATGTCATGGTGTTTACAGAGCCTGGTCTGTAAACTAAATAAGAAAGATCATGAAATGTGTGCAAATAAACTGAGCTTGATTTGCATCTGTGTCTTTGGAGCTGGGTATGCAAATAGTCGCCTTTATGCACTAATGTTGCACCTGCAGGTATAATCAGAAGCACTTTTTCAGGTGTGCAGTACTTTTCCTTTTGTATGAATGTGTTAATTTAAAAAAAAAAACCAAACCTCTAAAACCTGTGAAGATCTTGATGCTGGGGTACTGCAGAGAAGGGGAAGGAGTTAGGAAACTGATTTAGTTGTCATCTGGAAACCTCCCTCTAAACTTTTCTCGTTATTTGTTATTCTGTGAAGCATCTCCAAGCTTGGTTTTCTGTTCCCATCCATGTTGCTAGCAATCACACAAGGTAACTCTTACTGCAACAATGCAGTATGGACACCATTTGTACCTCTAAATGGCATTGCATGCACATGATTTATAATATCAAAAACATATCAGGATATTCAGCAGATATTTCAGGATTGAAATACTCTAATATAGGAGTAAAAGAGTATTCTGATCCATTAGATTTATAAATGCTGCAGGATTTGTGCACCTGGGCACCACTATCAGCAATCTTTTGTGGTCATAGTCAGGACCATATGTAAATCCTTAAAAGGTCTGTGGTATAAATGATACTCCCTTATTCACCACTAAAAGGGCAGATGCTATTCCCAGAATCAGTTCACTAGACTGCTAATTAAAATATCATCTCCATTAGTGAAACACTGCAAAACTTGCATTTTCTGGTTTTGTTTTGAAAATAATGAAAAAAGTGATAAATTAATAAAGCACATAAGTTATCATAGAAGTGACTCAAATCTGATCCATACCCAGCATTTATGAATAGGTTTATAAACAGCCTTAATTCATATATTTCACAGACAAGTCTAAGCTTTCCTGTGATAGGTCAGAAACATGTTTCACTGGCCCAAGTCCCTACATGTTCATTTTGGTGTTAGACAGCAGCATCAACATCCAAATTAATTAGTTTAGAAAACATCTTGTACACATCTCAGGATATGGCTTTTTTACTTTTTAGTAAGCTTGAAAAATATTTTACAATATATTGTTTATTCTTCAGTTAAAAGTTTAGCATTTATTGCCCTGTGTATTACATAAGCCTACGAGCCCCAGTATATGTCATGAAATGGTAGCTAAATACCAGATAGGTCCCCCAGAAAAGATGTAGAAGGTCCATTTTTGCAGGATTTTAAGGTTAGACAAAGACCAGGCTTGGATGGTTAACATGCAGCCTTTGCAGCAGCTGAAGAACTGAACTCGGTATCCCTCTGTTGTTAGCCTACAGTCTGCTAATGGCCTGTGATGATTAAAAGCTATTTATAAAATAATTAGAATAATAAAAAGACAAAACCAATTGAACAAATGATTCTTACTTCCACAAGCAACAAATACATTAAACGTAGGAAAATTAAAGTAAGAAATATGTGCTCCCAGGCCAGTTAGCTTTCCACATGAGCCTGTAGCAGCTCTCCAGATGAAAGTGTAGCAACTTTGAGGTTAGACCAGCAGTTCCCACACCCCTGTATGAGAGCTATGAGCATTAAGCACACCAGTCCAGCTGGCATAAATAAACATTTTTCAAATACCAATGCTGGAATACACATCAGGGTTTTAGGGGTAGGAGTTTGCATTTTATTATCCCAGAGAAAGGAGTGATAAATATTTCCCAGTGCACATGGCTGCTCACAGATGCTCACCTTGCCACAGGCATCTGACAAAACTCAACGGAGAAGCCACCTGGACTGGACAAATGTATATTTTCTGATGTTAAACATTTAAATGTAAAACTCCCAACAAGGAATGCAATCCTGCAGCTGGGTTAATCCTCTCCTGTATAAAGAGAGATTAATGTTTGCTTCCCACCATGACTCACCCTGGGCATGCTTGCTCTCCTGACCCACCACTTCTGCTCCCTTTCTCTGTGCCTAGAATCCAGCAAACCCTGTTTACCACCTCAGTGTCCAAGGAAAAACACCAGCCTGTTTTGTCCAAGCACTTTATGCACCGGCCCAAGAATACAATATAAAACAGCTTGCGAACTACCTAACAGTCACTGAGGGTATGCACATCTTAATGCGATTCTGAACAGGCAGCATTTTACTGTGATCCCATAAAAATACAAACGATAGAGGATATGAGGTTTAAAATTCTTTACTGAGTATTTGTTTTGTTCATTATTCAGTATTGCCTGTTATCAAATTTGAAACAAATTTGTTTTGATTTGTACAGCTCCTCACATGATAGGGCTCTCTTGCATGATGAGGATCAATTCCTACATGCTATAGTCATGTAAACAATAATTAATGACTTGAACAGTTTGTGCTCATCTTTGCAGTGCATTTGGGCAATACAAATGTTTTTACAAATGCTAGCAGCTGGCAAAATACTGGTAAATAATGAATAATACAACTTAGTTAATAACAGAAAACCAAACACATTGGTTTTATTACAAATCAGCTGTCAGTACTTGCAGAAAGCAGTAGCTTTCCCCATATTGCTAATTACTTCAAAACATCAAAGGCTTTGAGCACTCTAAATTTCATAGCTTAATTACTCAAATGGAAAGAGATTTGCATTTCAGGTAGACAGACCCACTGGAGTTAGGCTGCTGTTATCACTTTATTTTTGTCACCTAATTACAAATAAGTACTTTAGGTCAGGTGACTGGTTGCATCCAAGATCTGCTGACACAGAAGGGCAGTAAAATAAGGGCAAAGTCAGCTTTATCTTATCTTTGAGAGCTCCCACATCTTAGCGTAATTTACGGTTTTAGATATGCCTGCAATAATCCTTAGAAGGCAATTACTATAAGCAAAGATATTGGCATTTCAGTGGCATCCAAGCCACTCCATCTTCTCACCATGCATTTCTATACTCTGAATAAGGGCTTGTCCCACTGCCAAACTGCCCTGCCCAGCTGCAGGCATGTACTAGAGCACAGCAAGTGCAGAGCTCTGCGTGATAATAAGGAAACAAGTATGGGGCAAAAAATGTGTTTCTGGGGCATTTTGATCAGGAAATCACAGTACAACAGTAAACTGGATTAAATTATCTATCCCACCTTACATTTTCCATTGTTAACATGGGGAGCTGGCATAGTCTCCTAGCTAAGGAAAAAAAAAGGGTGGTTCCAAAGGCAACTTGCAGCCAAATTGCATTTAAAAAGTGAGCCCACCCATTGTGTTTAGAGGCACTGCCTTTTAAAGATTAGCTACAATTTCATTTGCATGCTGCAAATTGACAGTCAGCATCCACAGCATGCAAAGTTGCTTCATCTTCCTCTTTAGATGTCAATAATGGGAGCCAGTGGTTAAGCAATGGAAGTTCATTCAAAAGCAACATCTGTTTGCACTTCAGACTTCAAATTGCACTGTTGTGTTTGCTTTTCATCAACACTTTAGTTGTGAAGTGGCATTTTGCATAATATTTAAGAATTTACTTATGTAAAACAGAAGGATTACTTGTAAGAGTTTGAAGAAAAATCTCATATCAAGTCACATTTTCTACATTCTCATCTATATTTAAAATGCATACATCTAATATTCTTCCACTCCATGTCTCTTTCTGAGCTTTTGTCAGACAACATGTGCTGCTTTGCACATGAAAAGCATTACTTCTGCAAAACTACTCTTCTTCAGTTCTTTTGGTTTCTGCTGTTACTACATGGTCCTACAGCATTGATCAAATGATCTGTGCTCATGTGGTAATTAGATCCTAGAAATTCTGCTTGCTGACTAAAAGACAACTTTTGAGAGTATCACTGGATAACTCGCTTGCAAGCCCTTATGGCCCAAACAACATAAAGGAGCTGTGAAAAATGTATCAGCTGTGGGTCAGGATAGCAACTTCTCATTTTCACCAACAATACTGAGATTAGAGCACTGGAGATGCCCGAAATATGGTGGAGGTGAAGGTGGTTGAGAGGAAATTTATACCTGGAACCTGCAGTGGTGATCTGTATGATCCCCCATGCAGCTTTGCTCATTTTCTTTGAAGTCCTTCTTAAGGGAAATGCTGAAGTAAGGAAGGAAAAAACAATAAAATAAGAAAATAAATTTCAAATTATAAGCATTTTTAAAAGTTCCTCAGGCTTTGACCAAGATTTCCAAAGGTGACCAGTGAATTTATATTTCTCATTGGCAACACAGCAAAAAGCCCCGATCTTCAGAAAAGTGCTGAACAACTCAGAATATTTGATATACTACTGCACACTCTTATAAAGCCAGGACACTCTGCATAAAGGTGAAAATTATATCAATTTCATTTGAGTTACACATTCTTCTTTTTCCAGTTGAGAATTTTTGTTTGTTTGTTTTATAATAGTATGACAGGCTACAGAGAAGGTGGGTGGTGTGGAGCTTCCTTTCTTCACAGCTATGGGGCCATTCCAGCTGCCTATGGGACTATGACTGGGGCTATGTGTGTTTTCTTATCCTTAGGTCAATGTCCTTGTACAAAGCTGCAACACTCCCTGACAGAGTGGCAGAGGAGGGTGAGGACAGGAGCAGGCCATGACCTGGTCACATCCCTGTCCAGAGCTGAATCTGTCAAAACCAGGAGAACTAAGAACTAGCAGACACCCTTCATCACCATGAGCAGCCTCTGTCTCCTTGTTCAGGACTCTCCCAGACTCAGCCCAAGGCTGTCCATCTGCCATCTCCCTGACAGCCTGGAGACATCCATCCTGGGACAACTATGTCACCAATCCCCTGTGACACAGCCACCACCAATGCTCTACCCGCGGTGATACAGCCACAACAACACCAGGGCTAGTGCCAGAAACCAGTGGCAGCCCTCTGTAACGTGGCCAAGACATCACCAGGACTGTCAGGGCTGCATCAGGTGTTATCTTCTACCACTCAACTGAGAAGAAACAAATCAAAAAGGAAAAAAAAAAAAAAAAAAAAGGGGAGAAAAATTTTTTCTTAACAAGGTAAAGAAGGAAAAAATGTTTAAAATAAAAAAGGGAAAATAACCCCCAACAACTGGTAATGCTGAGCTGGGAAGTAAAGTAGCTGGAGCAGGAATTTAAAGAGCAGCAGCTCAGCAACGGTTAAAAGGGAATTAAAAACAATAGGTCCTACCCACTGCCCAATTTTAAGATTTGTGTGGTACTTGCTGCTTTGATTTGTGGGTTTGAAGGATAAATTCTGGAAGAAAAATGCTTTTTGAGTTGACTGAAGGTAATATTTCACATCTTTGTAATGAAAGACAAGTCCAGTGCCAAACTGCATCCACAAGTGGCTGCCAGTGGTGAGAATGTTTCAGCATGGACTGCCAGACTCACATCTGTCTTTCCCTGAAATGAAGCAAAGGTATTGCCAGGGATGGTCTCATGCTACACACTACTGTTTGCAACTAGAACAAAATACATAAACTAGCTTCCATCTACTTGGTTCACTGTAGTCTATTACATTCTCTTGAATTGACAGGACAAAGGGCAATAGGCACACACTGAAACACAGCAAGTTTGAATGTTTCTAAGGTTGGGCCATCTACCACCTCTCAGAGGTTCCCTCTGAACATCAGGAAACACTTCAGTGTGAGAGAGACCTGGCACAGGTTGCCCGGACAGGCTGTGGAGTCTCCATCTTTGGAGATATTCAAAAGCTGTCTGGACATGGTTCTGGGCAACCAGCTCTATGTGGTCCTGCTTGAGCAGGAGGGTAGGACCAGCTGACCTCCAGAGGTCCCTTCTAGCCTCAATCGTTCTGTGATTCCTCAGAAAAAAAAAAAAAATTT